>NC_142116.1:29647500-29755000 GCF_056152115.1 Neolamprologus brichardi | reverse complement strand
CCCAGGGTTACTTGATGCATGTATTAGACATGCTAGCAGCAGGACCCGAGGAAAGGAGCCACACTGTTTGCTCAGGTAACCAACTTTGGTCCAGCTTTGGGAAATACCAAAGCTACGAGATCATTTGTTGTATAATTTGGTACAGGAATGAATTTTCTGTGCATCATGTTCCTGCTGATTTCAGTGAATTCTTCTTTGGGTCGACCACACAGTTTGGAGTATTAGCATCTCCACACCAGACGCCAGATTTACTAAGCACTAAATTGGTAGTCAATTTTTAGTTATCTGATAACAAAAGAAGTGCAGGTGTCACAAATGTATCGCTCCCTGGAAAGAGAATGGCCATTCAGGCCAAATGAAAGGCAGCTAAAAGAGAATCTCTATGTTCTTCTGCGAGAAGCTGATGGAAACTGTGTCGAGTTTTGGAGGCGGATCAGTACATTAATGAAGTTAGTGTGCCACATGTCTTAATGTGCAAACAGTTTTTTTTTTATCTGCATATTATATGAGGCTGCAGCAATTTATTCAAGTCAAAGGAAGGGATCTGACTCTCAGACAATTCCTGCAACAATCACAAAATCCATCCTGTGATGCCTGATCAACATATCAGTTTTGACTTGCTCTTATACACTTCAGGTCTGAGTTATATTTATAGCTTTATGTGGACAGACATTTTAGCATGTTATGTAACACATGATATGGGGAAAAAGAGGCAAAACATTTGAAAGTGAAACATGTAAAGGCTTCTGTGTTCACTGTTTAGAAAAAAACCCCAAATAACACCTTTACCAGAAACATCCGAGGATCGTCTCTGAACATTTGGGCTGAAGAGCTATAGCTCAAAGCTTTGCTACATCTCAGGGCACTAAACACTTACTCTGATAACTCACTTGTATCCCAGATGAACTGGCAACTACCACATCAACAAATCACAGACACATGCTTAAGTGTTAAACAGCAATGCAATTAATTGCCTGTAACCTTCCTCAAATTCCATTTACTTTACCTCTTTATTAGTAAATCTGCTGGTACTGGTGTGCTGTAAATGAATGCGTGTGAAAGACAGTCCAACCCCTGGCACATGTGCCAGTCACACTGAATGTTTAGATCTTCTGGAGCTTTTCCAAACTCAGTGTTGCTGATTAGTCAAACACAATGACATTTTCAACAGTGCTAATCCAGTTAGCAAACTGGCACTGTTACACAACTGTTACATTTATGTTTTTGGAAAACCACTGGAAGTTTGGACCAGTTGGAACGGCAAAAGTGATTTTGTACAACTCTCTCTTTCCGTGCAACAATGAGTTTTTGCACATCAAGTTTTCAATTATTTAATACAGAGCAGCAGAAAAAAAGCACAATTTGCCACTATCAGACTTTCTTTCTCCATTAAAAATGATCTGTGTGTAATGGTTGTTTAGGTGTTTTTACAGCACATAACGTCCTTTGTAAATAGCAGTTTGTGTTTGTCCATATCTGTCGTTTTATACATCTGGAAACTAGCTAAAAGAAACCCACCCACAATGATGCTTTAGACGATGTGTAAAAAAAGCATTTTCCCGTAGGCTTTCTTTAAAAGATACATTTGTTCAAAACTAAAAATCAAATTCAATATCTGTGGAGTGCTGGTGTTGGTAAATATTCATTAAAAACAATGGATAATAATAGGCCCTGCATTTATACCACTTACATACAATGTATAGGAGGGCTTTATTTAACAAAAACACACAAAAACAAACAGCACTAAATGAAGAAAGCACAACAAAATGAAATGTGAGAGGAACTGAACCATAAGACTGTAAAGCAGGAGTGAAAAAAGATGCTGGCACAAAGCCTGACCATCATTTTGGCAGATCAGCTGATGGCTTAGCTGACACCCACCTACTCATCCAGTTTGCTAATCACACTCGGGCTTTGCCATTTCTGCTTTTTACCCCACTCACAGTTGCTATGCATCTGTAAGCTGCTTTGCAACCCACTTCCAGGCCAGCTCCTCTTTCCGTGCCGTCTCTGACTTGACCAGTGTCTTATTTGTTTTGAGTGATGTCTGCTCTGATCTGTGCTATTGATTTTGCTGCCTCTGGCTTTTCACTTTCCACGAGGAAGAGTGACAGGTTCCACACGCTGCCACAAAAAAAATTACTGCACTTTTAACCATAGTGCCCCTAAAAGAATTATGCCTCCAGAAATGTATATAAAGGTACACTAACCAACTTTCTTATTCTAACTTTTGTTACTTTGGGATTGTTGCTGTTGCTATAACCAAGGCCAGCAGTTCAAATTAAGATTGCTGTTGACATTTTGAGAATGAGTGAAAGTGGTGTGAGGACGTCCTCACAAGTATAGTAATACAAGATTATGCATGTGGTTTTGGTGTCTCTTGTCGCCTCCTGGTCAGTCCATGCTCACTGTGTGTGTGTGGATGTCTGGTGTTTTTCCGCCTCCACGCAGTAGTTGGGTTTGTCAGAGGCCTTAAAGCCTGGAAGACACACGCACTGGTAGGAGCCCACATTATTGATGCACCTGGCGTTTTTACACAGTGACATCCGGTTGTTTAGTTCTAAACACTCGTTAACATCTGTGGACAGATGTGACATGACAGAAAAAGAAGGTTGGATCAAAATGTTTTCTTTGTGTTACAGTTTAGGCTGTATGCGTGTTTGCTCTCCTACCAATGCAGGTCATGCGGGACAGGTCCAGCGTATATCCATCAAAGCAGTCACACGTGTAACCCTCCTGAACCCGGACACACCGACCGTTCTCACAGCCGTTCAGTATTCCGCACTCCTCTGCTCGCAAACCCTCAAAAGCTCTGTATGGATCTGAACCACATAAAACACAGTGTTTCACTTAATATCAGAGAAGACACCATTCCTGGATGAAAGCAGCTGCCCTCTATGGCACAGGTCATACACTATATGGATAAAAGCACTGGGCTCACAATTACATTTTTTTGAAGTATAATAAAAGTGAACTTCTGGGCTTTTCAATTGCAAATGGAAGAACTTATTTGTGAAGATGTCATGAAAGTGAATATTGATAAAACAGTCCTTTCTTGTAGCACTATTCTGTACTTCTGTTAGCATCAAAACTGCAGAAATACTCACACTCTTCAATATCATAGTGGGGACGTGCTTCAAGTGATAGAGAATAGTCTGGTGTCACAGCATATTCATCAACTGGACCTGCAACAAGAGCGTCACGACCGTACGACCGCCGCCCACCACTCAGAGGAAGGTTACACATGGAGGCGTAGTCCTCTGAGACGAGAGAGAGAGAGTAAGAAAAACGACAAATCACTGATTAAGAAATGTCAGGACCTGGAGCTGTTCAATGACGCAATAATCCCTACAGACACTATTTAAGGCCTTTTTTTTGCCCGGAAACAAATCCCTGTCCTTAAAAACATTGTATTTCCCTTTAAGTCTTAAATGTAAGCTTTACTCCTATATTACAGCTCCTCCTTTACCTGGAACTCTACAAAAAACAATAAATAGGGCAAAGTCTAATATGATGGGAAAAGTAAGCAACAAACAACGCAGTTCTTTCTAAACACTCGGTACATTTGACAGAACCAATTCTTGAGTTACAACATCAGAATTCCTCAACACAAAGTCTGGAAATAATCTGGTTTCTTGGAGCTAAATCTATGAGAGAAACAGCACTTTTATTTTCCGACTTTTGTAGATCCACTAATGTAGTTGGAATATATGTAGACTTAAAGCTTATACTTCTATATAGGTCAGGAATCTGCACCTGCAGTTTCCATTACATACATTATGTGTACATATGAATCAGGTAAATCTGGCAGGTACTGTTTTACCTGGACGTTATCAGCTGACATCATGATGAAGGATTCATAACTGCATGTAAGTGATGCTAACAGTGAGATGTGCGAGCCTTGTACAACAGTTTTTTCCGACACGTTCACATTTCAAATGCATGAATTATTTAATACCCGAAGGCATTTTGTTTAAATCGCCTTGTTTTATCAGTTCTGAATTTCCACAGAAATAAACGCTCATTTAATTAAACGCCCCTACACCGAAACATTGTCAGAGATGTAGTGTAACCTAGTAATTTACAAAAACCCCAAAGATAAAATGAATGTTTAAAACATTCATCTCACTTGTCATTTTTTAATTCAATGGAACAGTTGTTTGTGTCAGTTCTCATAAAGCTCCAACAGTCCCACAAAACTGACATCACTGACATATCATCTGATTTATATATGCAACGTGTGTGTGGGTGTGTGTGTGTGGGTGTACCTGTGTCTCTGGAAGGACACAGGGCACATTGCATGCCCCAGGCATATCCGTGCAGACAGCAGCACTCAGTGTACGTGGTCTTCTGGTTAGGACCAAGTGGATTGATGCACATCATATTTCTGACCTCTTGCCAGCAGATGCCCCCATAGTCTATCTCCTCCGTTTCACGTTGGTCTGCAAACACACACATTGTTACCATATAAACTTTTATAAGCTTGGTTTACTTTTTAACTAACATAAGGATAAATGTCTTGCAGCACATGGAATTTAAAATGGAAAACACACGCCCCCCACAAAGTGGGGGAGAAGATGTGCTGAAAAAATGTATAAAAATAAAAATCAACAGATTAAATGAATCTGATGAGGAGTAGGTATACGCAAAACATCACACACTTTGCTTTATCAATCTTCAGGTAATATCTACAGACTTCATGTAAAGTCTATCAGTATACATAACTGCATGTCGACACCCAGAATGTGTTTGCAAAGCTCCTTTACAGACACTCCGTGACTTTAAGACATTAACCCAGGGAATATTCATATTAAATTCTGTTTTTTATATGCAGTATTATTTACAGTTATTGTAAAGCTCATTTAAAAAAGATAAACAGCTGTTTTGTTTTTACTTCTAGTTGTAAGTCCACGTGAACATTAAGGAATATATTGTGTAGAATGATGTTTCTCAACCGCTGTGCCGCAGGCGTGTCGTGAGAAATGATCAGGTGTGCCGTGGAAGATTATCTGATTCCACCTGATTAGTACTCTAAGCAATCGGCGTGAGTAACAGGCAGAACAATTACATTCTCTTCCACTAGAGGGCAGTACAACTTCCTGCTCTAAATAAATGGGTCGCCAACAGCCAATAACACAGAAGAAGATGAAGAAGAAATTACATAATAGTCATGCTATGAATTAGACAGCACAGTGTAATAACAATAGATACATTTTTGAAAGAAAAAGTGGTCAGTCTGACCTGGGTCCGGGAGAAATTCCCACCCAGATGAAGGCCCGAGCATGAGTAGTGTTTAGAAGAAGCAAAAAAGGTATACTGGGGACAAACCAAGCCAATTCCACTATACCTGATGCACGGAGAAAAATAATCAATGTGCTTTTTGTGATATTTTGTTTTGGTGGTGTGCCGTGTGATTTTTCTATTGTGAAATATGTGCCGTGGCTACAGGAGGGTAAGCCGAAATGTGGCAGTAGGAAAATATGTTGTTCTCACTCAGAGAGACAAGTCAGTCATATGTCTACCACATGGATATGAAGCTGGATAAGATCCCTCATGTAGTTGTTTGTTTTCCCAACATTAAGCAACTTGAGTTAATAAGATACAGTATAATACTGGTAAGAGTGCATCCTAGGAAAAAGTTCAAAGTAAATACATAACATAACATTAACACCGTTAGATAGAAAAACATTTCACAGTTTAAATAATGTCATATTTTATAATTAATATATTGTTTTGAAAAAAAAAATATGGGAAGACAAACAGGATTCTGAGTCGTGATTTTTCATTCTTATGCCGTCATGAATATAGGGAGTAATCTGCAGTTTTATGTCAGTGCCAGCAGGGGTCACAATAGGACTTTAATAAAAGATCAAAAGCTGGCTCCTGAATCAAAAGCACTCTTGAGGCAGATCAACAGCAAAACCCAGTGAAGCCATGCTTTCACTGCTATAAAAAAGTATTCAACACAAAACTGAGAAAATGAGACGATGCATTCCCAAAACTGTGTGCTTTCTATTTCATGACACTGTCATTCAAAAAATGCTTTAAAGAAGTGAACAGGTGAATTAAATGCAGTGCGATAAACTCTTCAGTTCATAATCTGAAATTATTTCACATCAGTAGCTAAAAGTTAGTTTTGGCACTGGCGGTTAGGTTTCATAGATGACCACAGGCTTCTGAATGGCGACATTTAGATTTGAAAAAACGTGACTTTTTTTTTTAATGTAATTATGTGGTCTTGAAATGGTAACAGAAAACTTTCCAGCCACCTCAGGATGGAAGATGCAGCGGTTCCCAATGGGGAACCATGGGGCTTATACACAAACACATGTATGAGCCATCTGTGTTCAAACACTGCCCATCAACACACAGCGACTCATCCAGACACTCATCGATGTCTACAGTAAAGACAGGCAGAGAAAAACACCACAACTTAGAGGATTTTATGCCACAACGTGGAACAAAAGCTAAATGCTGCAAATTGATTCCAGGTTCTTTTGACCTTTCATCATCCAATGAAACATTTCTACAACCCTAACCCTTCAGTGCTTCTAAACCGTGTTGGTGGAGAAGGTGTATTTAGTAAGTCAGGGTGCATGAAACTGCATCACTCTGTCAGGACTTTCTGAGCCCTTCAGCTAAATCAAGCAGAGTATAAAACACGGGACATGTAATCACACCATCCCAGGATCAAATGTGACCATGGACACACACCTGTGATTTACTCTCTGTAAACTTGTGTCAGTAAATACCATATTATCTGAGCAATGATAACACTTGGCTTCTTTCTCTGTGTGCACATCTATTTGTGTTTCCTCACCTCTGCACTCCAGTTTGATGGGGTCGTAGTCCTGTCCGGTCTTGCAGTAACACTCGTAGCCACCCTCAGTATTCAAGCAGAAGCCTCCTTTACACACCTCCTGACCAAACAGTGAACATTCATCTGCATCTGAAAACACACACAGTATAATCCCTTTAGCATTAATACAGTCTCCTTAATACAGGCCTTAGCCCCTACACAGTACTATCTGTACAGTGAGTGCCATAAAATACTATATTAACATGTTTTACAGCTGAACTAAAGCCTGATTTGGCCTCTGCTAAGAGAAATGTATCTTTCTGCAGCATAACTACACACTGTTTCAAAGCTATCCCTGTGTGAACAAGACAAAAAAATCCATTCAGTTGATTTAAAAATCTTTGCTCAGCATACTATAAAACGTTTTCTCTGACTGAGTAAAAATAATCTGTGTTAGGTTTATATGCATGACATGAATGGCTGTAGACTTTTCTTACCCCTGTAGACATCAGAAGTGGGTACTCCATACAGGAAGTCTCCATTGGGAATAAAACCTCTTCCAGATGGACACATCTGGTTAAACTGGTCTGTAAGAGGACAGACACATGTTTGCACACTGGGTAAGATATAAACCAGTTGTATGTGTCGTGGTTTTCATGTCAAGAAAACAGTTTCGGTGCAACTTTTTTGCACTGAAAATTGAATTGAATTTTTTCAAAGTGGGTTGTAGTATACAGCACTTTAATTGGTCAGTAAGACTAAAAAGCACTCTCTAAAGCTTTCCATGTACCTCAGGACCACAAGGAGATAATATACTGTGAGGAGCTATAGGGAGACATAATGTGAAAAAAGGTGAGGAGGCTGTGTTTTTCAATCCTTGTCACCTTGCTTTGGATAATGAAAAGCAACCTTTTTGTTCAAATGTGGTATGCTGGGATTTTTAAAACCTCTCAGAATACTGTGTAGGTGCCTCTGGTGAGAATACCATGTATATTTCATTATCCTCCTTGAGCTTACCTGTGCCATTGACAGGACAGGGATGCACCTCACAGTTATCACCCCAGCCAGCTCCCAGCGTGCAGCAGCACTCCTGCAGTGTAACATGGCTGGTCAGTACACTCTCACACAGGTTCTCGTCATTCAGACGGTAGTAGCACTCCTTCCGCTCCACCAACGGTGCTGAAAGACAAATGGAGGAGTTCAGTCAGCCTTACTATTCTTTTACTTTTCTGTCAAAGCACTTTGCAAACTTTATTCTTAAAGGTACAATATAAATAAAATGAGCATTATTATTATATATGTACTTGTAGTGTTGCAATGAAAAAAAGCCTCCCAAAAAGCTCATGAGCATGTGCAGTGGACTGCACAACGCGACAGAAAGCCTGGAGGCGAGAAAACTCTTTTGGCTTATATACTGTATATAAACTGGGCAATCTACAGAAATAAGAAAGCAACTACAAATCAGTAAAATTTCCCCATTTCAATATTTGGTACTAAGTTGGAGAAATATTAAAGATTTCCTGCCTGTACCGTCACCAGTGCAGGAGCTATTTAAGGAGAGGAGGTTGTTCTTCTTTATCAGTGTTTAAAAGTCCCATTTAAACAGAACAATACAGACTGCTGAATGCAGAAAAATAACTGTAAGAAGAACAATATCAGCTCCTGCAACATTTATGTTTCTAGGAATGAAGTTAAATGCGACTAATCTCCTCCATGATATCACAACTGGAGCAGGTCTTTGGGGATGAATACATTTTAAGGATTGTTTTACTTACTTTGGTTTGACAAAAGCTTCACTGATCAGATTATTCAATAAGATGCCAGAAAAAACACAGTTGTTTATATGAAAATAAATTCTACACTTGTACAGTAATGTTTGGACGTAGTTATGGAGCCTCGCCGTTCTTTCATGTGTCGAAAGGAACCCACTGTTATTTTCATGAAACAGTGTCAATGGCAGTGTAATGAAACCAGCTGTGCGTTGGTCTATCTTCAACTTATTTGTCAATCTGAAGTCACCTGTGGGAAACGGCTCGCACTTGGCGATCATGACGTTGTATTCTTGGCCACTAGGACACTCGCACTGGAATGTACCATCCCTGTTTACGCACTGCGCCTCTCCACAGACACTGCTCAGCAGCTCACACTCATCCACATCTGTGGAGAAGTCAAAGAATGTATTAATAGAAGATTTGTTCATATTTGAATGAAGTTCATTTGCTTTGATAGTTAAGCTGAGTACAACCCATAGCTGATAAACACAAAACAGAAAAAAAAACAACAACTAAATACCAAATATGTTAATCGATTGTTTATAAGTGACTCAAATTTTATGTTTGAAAAGGAGTAAGAAGAGGAAGAGACTTATATGATACTACCCATTCTTCCTACATCGGGGTGGGGAACTCCAGGTCTCAAGGGCCTGCAGGTTTTAGATCTCACCCTGGGTCACCACACCTGAATCAAATGATTAGTTCATCACCAGGCCTCTGGAGAACTTCAAGACATGTTGAGGAGGTAATTTAGCCATTTAAATCAGCTGTGTTTGATCAAGGACACGTCTAAAACCTGCAGGACACCGGCCCTCGAGGCCTGGAGTTCCCCACCCCTGGTGTATATCATTAGTGTGTTATCTGTTGAAGTTGCACAGTGAGCTGTGATCCTGCTAGCTTTAGTGATTTTTAAATACAGGCTGATTCATCTTCTGTCATTTTACATCTATTTGGATTTTTTAAAATATCTATACTCACAAATAGAGAATAGACACATTTTTGGTTTTTGCCAAGTTGATTTCTGTTGTCATACATTCTAATTCATTGTCAATCCTTTTCCCCCACCACAAACAAAGCCACACCACCTCCACTTTCTATACACATAATTCAGTTCATACCCATCAGGCTCTCCTTTCTCCACAATAATCCAAGTCTCTGATATTAAGAGACTTATAATATTTATATTATAATATAAGATATTATAAAAGTAGGTGTTAATGGTGCTGTTAAAAAAGTGAATTTCTGGGTCATTTGCATGTTCCTCATCAACTGTGGTGCACTGAAAAGACTCCAAGCTTGGACTTCCTTTACAGTTTTTTCTGAGTGCTTAAACCCTAACTGTGATTCTTATAGCACAATTTCTAAAACTATTAATACTCATAGTAAAACCACTCACTGAGTTTGCAAAACTAAAAGCACAAACACTGATTTGCACTCAGTTTGTCATTTTGTAACACACACTTTGCAAACCTGTAGCTACAATCCACTGCACAGCACTCTTTTTGCAGAACTGTAAACACAACTCACTGCTTTACACTCAATTTCTAAATGATCAACACTCCTAGCAAAACTATACACATTTAAGGCTATTATTTACACTATTTTGCCAACTGTCTATCACACTGTCACATGGGAAAACTGTTTCAGATAATTAGTTCACTTTGCAATCAGCTTAAGCACTATAAATAAGCTACAGGAAAGCTGTCCGTGTGGAGTACAATGGAGTGAGCAGGAAGAGTGAGAAGAGTGAGAATTAGAGGAGGCCGAGGAAGAGGACGTGGAGGTGAAGACGTAGGACGAAGAGGACGACAAGGACAAGGAGGTGAAGTTAGAGAAAGAGGACAAGGAGGAGCAAGAGGAGGACGAGGAGGGGGAAGATGAAGGGTAAGAAGAGTAAGAAATAGAATTACTGATGACATCAGAGCTACAATAGTGGACCATATAATCAACCATGGAATGACCCTGAGGGAAGCTGGCCAACTACACTGTAGCGAGCATCATAAGGACATTTCGAAATGAGAATCGGTTAGTGCAGTCACTTTGCACTAAGATTTGTAGCACTGCCGTATGCTAATGAGGAACACAACAATACCATATAGATAACAATAGTGAAATTGTTACTTTACAGAATTGCTAGACGAGCAGATGCAGAGGAACAATGTTCACTGCAGACCAAGAAACTCATATAGTCAATATGGTGATTGCAAATAATTCCATAAGGCTACATGAAATTCAGCAGCACATAATGAGGATGACACCACCTTCCAAAACATACAAAATGTGAGCATTTCTGTATTAGGTCGTGTACTTGCCCGCAACAGAATCCGAATGAAACAAATCTACAGAGCACCTTTTGAAAGAAACAGTGAACGTGTAAAACAGCTGCGATATGACTATGTGCAGGTAAGCTATAGTATCATTGGTACTGAATCTGGAAGTGCATACTGTAGTGCTGTGCATGTGATGGAGTGATGGAGCTAGAGGCAGATGGGTCATGAGCAGTTTTTAGTGGATGAGGCTGGTTTTCACCTCACTAAGACAACGAGACGTGGCAGGAACATTATTGGACACCGTGCCACCAGTGTCCCAGGACAACGTGGTGGTAACACAACTATGTGTGCAGCTATAAGTCAAAATAGTGTTGTTCACCATCATGCAACCCTGGGCCCATATAACACTGCACACATTATTACATTCCTGGACACCTTACATGACATGCTCACTAATGTTCAGAGACCAGAGCAGACCAGATACGTTATCATATGGGACAATGTTAGTTTCCATAGGGCTGCTTTGGTCCGCAACTGGTTTACAGATCACCCACTCTTCACTGTACTCAACCTCCCCCCATACTCTCCATTCTTGAACCCAATGGAAGAGTTCTTCTCTGCCTGGTGCTGGAAGGTCTATGACCGTCATCCCCATCAACGCATAACCCTTTTACAGGCCTTGGAGGAGGTATGTGGGGATATTGACCAGGCATCATGTCAGGCCTGGATACGCCATTCCAGAAGACATTTTCCCCGGTGCTTTGGACTAGAGGACATTGCACGTGATGTAGACAAAAGTTTGTGGCCGGACCCAGAGAGACGACACGATGTAGACTGATTTCTTTTTTTTCCTCAGTGAAATTACTATTTTGTTTTGACTTGGAAATAAACACTTGTGTTTGTTTTGATGTGTGTGAATAAACACCAGTACTTGAAGTTTGGATCCCTCTATGTTTACGGACCTATGACAATAGTATGACCTCAAACTGACATAGCCTACCTTGTGCACAGAGAAAGCAAAAGCCAGATGTGTTTTTTATTCATACCTTCAGTGTGTAGTTGGTGCATTATGTGCTTATTAATGTGATGGCTGTTAACTGTTTGATACGAAAATACCATTTTTACGAAGGTTTGGAGAGTTAAGCAAGGTTTATTAGCTTTTGCAAGAAAACTACAATGTTTTGCTGATTTGGTGAAGCTTATTTCTTATTTCTGTGTAGAGTTTTGCAAAAATAGCCAATAGTTACAAAAAATGTGCTTAAGCCATCAGAAAAAACTGTAATTCTTCAAAAACTGTGCATGCCTGGCAGTGTCTGCATTTCGCGTCATCAGGTGCTCATTCAAATACACAGTTTATTTTCTTTCTAATTCATTTATTTTCTTGTTTTAGGAGGACAGTTTCTTTTTTGGGGGGTTACAAATGTCATTATTATTGCTGGTTTGTCACACTTTCTTTCTGTGGTGATGAAGCCTGATGTTGTTTATATACTAAAGGAATCCTGTCACCTCGACTCACTGGGTTCCCTCCATTTTCAACAAACAGGGTTTAACTTCCAACCCTGCAATAATGATTTCATTCATCCTAGTGTAGCTTTTCCAAGTCCCCTGTTCTCTTTTCTAGGAGGTAAATTTGCTTATCCTTCTCAACAATCTGTATCAGTAGATCCACCAATTCCAAAATACTTTTCTGTTAGAGATGGACCTCTTTATGTTGTCGATTGTGTCAGTGTTGTTCTTCTTTGGCTCATATATGCTGATACACCTGACGGGTGTTCTCGGGACAACTTTGAGGATTTCAGTAGCTGAAGTCCAGTCTAATGGTAAATTGACTGGTTCTCATATAGCACTTTATTCAACTTCACCCATATTCACACAAGCACTCTACAGGCAAGTGCTTTCACACCCCGATGAAAGCATCACAGAGGATCTTGGGATTTAGTATTTTGCCCAAGGAAACGTCGGCACACAGCCTGGGATGGATCCACCAATTTCCCACTTAGGAGATGGCCTACACTACATCCTAACACACAGCAACCAGAGGAGCAAATAGTCTATTCATTCAAGACAAGTATCAAGCTCTTGTGCTTGCATATTCTGATCGCCAAGGAAACAAAGTAACCTTTATTTAAAGCTTCCTTCCACTTGGAAGGTACAATATAGTCTTGGTTAAGGGGAAGCCCCTTTTGAAAAAATGTAAATTAACTGCCAAATTCATTAGTCAGAAATAAACACATAAACTTTCTTTTAATATTCACTCTTCACTCAAGTTGCTTGATGAGTTGCTCAGGGTTTAACAGAAATATTACAGAGATATTAAGCTCTTAGGAAAGATGACATACTAGTAATATTACTTCTGTAACGTTTCCAGAATAAAAGTGAGCGAAGGTTGTATATGAAAATTAAAGAAGGTGACTGTTGTTGTGATTTGACCCTGAATAAATAACTATGAATTGAACTGAATTTAACATAAGAAGAGGAGAAGGAAGCCAGAGAGGAGACACACATTCTGAATGGTTAGCGGTAAACCATCACTGTTGGTTTTTAAGGAGTGTGTGTGTGTGCGTGCGTGCGAGTCCATCTTTGCTAGCCACAGCACAGTGATGGTTTGGCAGGAAAGAGGAGGCAGCTGGCCGGACTGAACTAGGGTGGGACCGAGCAGTAGTGCCAAAGGACAGACGAGAAGCATGTTTAAGTGTGTATAAAGCACATACTGTACTTTGGTAGTTCTGGTACTGTATTTTATGTCTGCTGTGCAGTGGGGCTTTTATGTATCTGTATGTGAATCTTTCTGCCAGGGTTATGATAGTGGAAGTCACCTTTAACAGTAACGAGTTTGGAGTTGCATGGGCCCAGTTAGTCCTGAGAAACAACCAGCACCCATCAACACCATCATGTATTTCTCATTGTGTAACACAACTAAGGCCAATAAGACCAAGTTTTCAGTGCAAAAACAAGCAAAATCATTTTTGCAAAATCTTGGTAGAAATGTGGCGCATGGGCAAATCAAGGCCCCATTACATTTTGGTCACTTCTTTCAAAATTCTGTTGAGGTGCTCTTGTAGTAAATTAGTCAGTCAATGGGTGTCTATTTCAATGTAACCGATTCAAACTTCTTTCCATACTGACACTGAAGGCTTGTATTTGTTCTAAAATTATCAAAAGAAACGAAGTGGTTCTTGAGTTGATGTCATGGCGTTTGTTCTGATTCTTGATCTCCATTTTAAGTCGTTAGCTTTTCTCTTTGTGTTCTTGAAGGTTTTTTTCTGTTCAGTGTCTCCTGTCTGTATTTGACATAGTCATTATGACACCATGTACACATTAAGATATTTAAATCAGTTGCACAGTTTTGGATGGCAGCTTCCCATCATAGCACATTATTAATATACAACTTGCAATCAGCATCAGCTCTAAAAGCCTTATCGATTGATATTGATTGATATACACCAAAGCTCACACACTTACCCACACAGCTGTGGCCATCCCGTGACTCCTGGTAGCCCTGGTCACAGAGGCATCGGTAAGAACCCAGTCTGTTCTCACAGAAGCCGTGGGGGCCACATATTGTCTCATTGAGTCCACACTCATCAATATCTGAAAACCAAATAAACAACATCAATTTTTTATTTCTTTTTCGTGACTTACTCCAGCCTTGAATCTACGTCACTACATAAAATATTATCTTTACTTTCTGACATCTTACTGTAGTGGCAATCATCTCATTGCAGAACAACTCCATTGTAGTTTTATGAAAATCAAATACTTCTACAATGTTTGCACTCTGACACACACACACACACACACACACACACACACACACACACACACACACACACACACACACACACACACACACACACACACATTGACTGGCTTCATAAAAGCAGACACCCAGACACTTGAGTCTGAGCCCCCTGCATAAATCACGAGGCAAGAAGCAACACATATCCCTCCTAGTCTAGACAGCAAGCTCAACAGCTTCCGTCCACTTTTTCTCTCACGTTTCTCTTTTCTCTCTGTTTTTCTATAAGACAGCAGAAGGCATTTAAACCTCATGACCACAGAGGCCATGACTCCGGTGCAGAAAGTATGAAAACATGAAAAAAATTCCTCAGAGACATGGAGTTATGGACACACATAAAGAGAGCATACTTAACAACAATGGCAGTAACACTTTGAACATCGTATGTAGTTCAGTGTTGATACTGAAGCAAAAACTGAGAAGCCCACTTTAATAAACAGTCATCTGAAAGTAATGACAGCTTTGGAATAGGCTGATCTACTGTAATTGAGCAAAAAACGCATATTATAAATGTAGGTGAACAAAGGAAAATATTTATTTAACCTTTTCTCAAGTTCACAAGTACCCACCTGTCAGTTAAAGCAGGGAATACACAATCCACAACACACAACAACAGAGACCCTCTCGCTAACAGTAGAGTTGAACTATGCAACAAGATTCATCTGTACCAGAGGAAAATACTAAAATAGACAGACTTCTAAATTATTTTAAAAAATGTAAATGCAAAATTATTCAAATGTTTACAGAACAGAAGTTAGAGGGCAGACAAGATTAAAAAAATAAGCTCAGGCAGTATTACTTATTGGAGTATAGCAGGGTAGAAGCTAACAACAGTGCATCAAGTCAAGTCGGTCCAGAAAAGTTCCAGAACGTTTATTCAAGCTTAAAAACTATTGAACGCTGTGCTGAAACTAGCTCAATAAAGCACATAAAAGAAAGATAAGACTGACACCTCATACATGACCTAGGGTCCATTAGATAGATTTTGGTTGAGTTGGACTGCAGAATGAAGGAAAAGCAATCCACATATGCTCAGCATATGTGGGAACTGTTCTGTTTCGGAAACTGTTGGAAAGGCTGCATTTTATGAAGCTGATTCACAGACACACACACAATATGAAAAAAGAAATGAAAGCAAAACCATGTTTGATTTTAAATTTGGCCTTTAATGGCACTTCCTTACATACTTCTAGACCGCTCCTAGATCTGTTGCTACTTTTAGAATACTTCACAGAAGTCCTATTCTGAGCACATTTGCTATTTCACCATAGACCTCAAAGTTGGACATAAAGCAAAAAACATCTGCTGGGTCAAATTAAAACACAGTATCCAAGCACAAAGGTAAGGTCAGGAGCACAGTCGGAAGTGTCCTCGTTGCTTTTTACCTCCAAATTTATCCCCTGCAAGCTGACTGTCAACAAAGAGTTCAAATGCAGATACAAATTGTGTCAAATGTATCTGCAGTTTGTGTCATTGCGCTACTTGCGAGCAGATCATGCACACAGTGATCCAAATGAAGCACAGCAGTGTGGAGGTGCACACAGAGATGATCTTGATGGGTAGATTTTGAAATCATGAAACTCTGATTCCTACAGTGACTAGAATTTGTGTGTTATGCTGGCATGGTGTGGGTCCATGTACCATTTCTGTCCTGATGGGAGTGGCTTCTTCCAGGAAAACATGGCCCCCAACCAAAAGGCATGAGATGTAAGATATAAATATTATTCTATGGCCTCTACAGTCACTGGATGTAGGACTAAAAACACCTTTGGGAGTGCTGTCCACCGCCATCACCAAAACACTAAATAAGGCGAATTTATCTTTACATTTTTTTTTATAATAAAAGTATTCATTCATCACATGCCATCAGCAGCCCAACACCTAAAACATTTAATTCTGGTAATTTGGGGAAGTATGGAGAATTTACATAGGAAAACTACACTTAAACATTTATATGGAAGATATTATTCATGGTAAATGGACTGGTTCTACCTGGGCATTTAGAGCGCTTTATGCAACGATAATCACATTCATTAAACATCTGGTTGCTTGGAAACAGCATGTTTACATCGTATATGTGTGCCTTGTCAGTGCCGTTGCATCTTACCATCACAGGATGGCATGTGGAGGCTAGCAGTGAATCCACTGTCGCACACACACAGATACGATCCTTCTGTGTTGAGACATTTGCCATGAGGGGAACACAGCTCTGTGTCGTCGGCACACTCATCAACATCTGGGAACACACAGCGTGAACAGAGTTTGTGTCATTCCATACAACGAGTCTACATCCTTTGTTTAAAGAAGCAGCTTACCACTGCAGATGGTGCCATTGATCTGCCGGTACCCCTGTGGGCAGGTACAGGTGTAGGAGCCCAGGTTGTTGACGCACTCTCCCACTTCCTTACATGGCCTGACTTCCTCTGTGCACTCATTCACATCTAAAACATCAATAACACAACACAGGTTTTTTGATTCAAGTGATATGTTCTGATTATTTTGACAGATTTGATCAAATCCTTATTATACATCCGTCCCAACCCGGACAGCTTATCCCTGTCAAGGTCGTGGGGGGGAGGGTGGAGCCTATCCCAGCTACCACAAGGCAATAGGCAGAGTACACCCTGGACAGGTCGCCAGTCTGTCACAGAGCTAACACATAGAGACAGACAACCATTCACACTCACGGGCAATTAAGAGTTACCAATTAACCTAACCCCACTGACTGCATGACTTTGGACTGTGGGAGGAAGGCAGAGACAACCCAGGCAAGCACGCAGAGAACATGCAAACTCCACACATAAAGACCACGGTCTTCTTGCTGTGAGGCAACAGTGCTAATCACCGCACCGCCGTGCTGCCCATTGTCTATTTGAATGTTGCAGCAGCAAGTGGTAGCAGAACGGTGAACAAGCTGCCCACAGGCCAGGGCAAGAACAAAACTTTCAGGTAAATAAATCATTGTAATGATGTCTTGATGCATTCTCAATCATCCAGGAAAGTAAATCTCCAAAAGCTGAATCTGTTCATCTGGACGTAGCGTTTTGTGGGAGAAACGTTTCGTCACTCATCCAGGTGACTTCTTCAGTCTCAGCTGACTGCAGGTTTCCCCAATCTTATAAACAGTACATTTGCATAATGACTGAAACCAGCCTGCTGAAGGAACAATAGGCTGGGAGGTCAGGGAGAAGGACAACTGCTGCCCAAGCAAAAACCTGTAGTGATCCCATATGTGTCAGGAGTATCGGAACAGTTGAGACACATTTTTTTTAAACACAGGGTCTCTGTGGCTTTTAAACCCCAAAACACACTGTGCCAAAAATTGGTCCACGCCAAGGATCGGGTCCCCCGACACAAACAGATTAACATAGTGTACGCTGTTAAGTGCAGGAGGATTGCCAGGATTTATACATCGGGGAAACCAAACAACCTCAGGCGAAGCGGATGGCACAACACAGAAGAGCTACCTCGTCAGGCCAGGACTCTGCAGTCTATTTACACCTACAGGCCAGTGGACACTCTTTCAAGGATGAGGATGTACACATCCTGGACAGGGAGGAACGCTGGTTTGAGCGCGGAGTCAAGGAGGCCATTTACGTGGAAAGGGAAAGACCATCTCTGAATCGAGGAGGGGGCCTAAGGGTACATCTGTCACCATCTTACAATGCTGTGATTGCAGCCATTCCCCAACTCTGTGAATGGGACTCATGGCCATTGATCAGTGGTCTTTGATCAGTGGGTTTTGGTCAGTGGTTGTTGAGCTATGGTCATGAGAATTTGCATAATTAAGATTAAGGAACTGACCTCCCAGCCTATTGTTCCTTCAGTGGGCTGGTTTCAGTCATTATGCAAATGTACTGTTTATAAGGTTGGAAACCTGCAGTCAGCTGAGACTGAAGAAGTCACCTGGATGAGTGACGAAACGTTTCTCCCACAAAACGCTACCTCCAACTTTTGGAGACATTGTAATGATGTGTTCTTCAGCCATGTCCTGAGACATCGAAGACAGAGTATTTATACAAAGGATCTGAAATGCTGCCAGGAGGTGGCTGGATGTTCTATCACGACAATTTCCATGACCTACCAGCCCTTTCTGTCAAATCTGGACACCTGTGACTTCTATCGTTTCCCTAAAATGAAATTAAAGCTTAATTCAATTCAAATCAATTTTATTTATATAGCGCCAAATCACAACAAATGTCGCCTCAAGGCGCTTCATAGATACAGGGAAAAGCCCAACAATCATATGACCCCCTATGAGCAAGCACTTTGGCGACAGTGGGAAGGAAAAACTCCCTTTTAACAGGAAGAAACCTCCGGCAGAACCAGGCTCAGGGAGGGGCGGCCATCTGCTGCGACCGGTTGGGGTGAGAGAAGGAAGACAGGATAAAAGACATGCTGTGGAAGAGAGACAGAGATTAATAACAGATATGATTCAATACAGAGAGGTCTATTAACACATAGTGAGTGAGAAAGGTGACTGGAAAGGAAAAACTCAATGCATCATGGGAATCCCCCGGCAGCCTACATCTATTGCAGCATAACTAAGGGAGGATTCAGGGTCACCTGGTCCAGCCCTAACTATATGCTTTAGCAAAAAGGAAAGTTTTAAGCCTAATCTTAAAAGTAGAGATAGTGTCTGTCTCCCGAATCCAAACTGGAAGCTGGTTCCACAGAAGAGGGGCCTGAAAACTGAAGGCTCTCCCTCCCATTCTACTTTTAAATACTCTAGGAACAACAAGTAGGCCTGCAGAGTGGGAGCGAAGTGCTCTAATAGGGTAATATGGTACTACAAGGTCATTAAGATAAGATGGGGCCTGATTATTTAAGACCTTGTATGTGAGGAGCAGGATTTTGAATTCAATTCTGGATTTAACAGGAAGCCAATGAAGGGAAGCCAAAACAGGAGAAATATGCTCTCTCTTTCTAGTCCCTGTCAGTACTCTTGCTGCAGCATTTTGGATTAACTGAAGGCTTTTCAGTGAGTTTTTTGGACATCCTGATAATAATGAATTGCAGTAGTCCAGCCTGGAAGTAATAAATGCATGAACTAGTTTTTCAGCATCACTCTGAGACAGGATATTTCTAATTTTAGAGATGTTGCGCAAATGGAAGAACGCAGTCTTACATATTTGTTTAATATGTGCGTTGAAGGACATATCCTGGTCAAAAATTACTCCAAGGTTCCTCACAGTGTTACTGGAGGCCAAGGTAATGCCATCCAGAGTAAGAATCTGGTTAGATACCATATTTCTAAGCTTTTCAGCGCCGAGTACAATGACCTCAGTTTTATCTGAGTTAAGAAGCAGAAAGTTAGTGGCCATCCAAGTCTTTATGTCTTTAAGACATTCCTGCAGTTTAACTAATTGGTGTGTGTTATCTGGCTTTATGGACAGATAGAGCTGGGTGTCATCTGCATAGCAGTGAAAATGTATGCTATGTCTTCTAATGATGCTGCCTAGGGGAAGCATGTATAATGTAAACAGAATTGGTCCTAGCACTGAACCCTGTGGAACTCCATAATTAACCTCAGTGTGTGAAGAGGACTCTCCATTTACATGCACAAATTGGAGTCTATTAGATAGATATGATACAAACCACTGCAGTGCAATACCTGTAATACCTACAGCATGTTCTAATCGCTCTAACAGGATATTATGGTCAACAGTATCGAATGCTGCACTAAGGTCAAGAAGGACAAGCACAGAGATGAGTCCACTGTCAGAGGCCATAAGAAGATCATTTGTAACCTTCACTAAAGCTGTTTCTGTGCTGTGATGAGCTCTGAAACCTGACTGAAACTCTTCAAATAAACCATTCCTCTGCAGATGATCTGTTAGCTGTTTGACAACTACTCTTTCAAGGATTTTTGATATGAAAGGAAGGTTGGAGATTGGCCTATAATTAGCTAAGACTGCTGGGTCTTTGGCATTAGCTTAAAAGATACTTTTTCAACATGGTCTAGAAGAAGCACATGCACTAAAAGGTATCACTGCACAAAGCATCGTCAAGGGTAATGGGGGTGAGGTTTTAATCAAAAAATCAAGTAAGTACTTGGTATAACAATTTTGCATCCATACAGTTTAAGGATTCAAGGCTAACTAAGCTTGCTACTGAAAACTGTATCGTCTGATCTCTACACCAACTTCTGCCTCAAAACAAAACATCGAATCAGATTCCAAAACTACAGTACTAATGCAGAATGCATATAGTTTCACTTAATTTATTCTCCCATGAAATGGAGGGAATATGTAACTGCTTCCATTTGTTTGTCTGTCTGTCTGATTGTTAGAGGTTCTCAAAATATCATATTTAAATTTTGTCGTTATATCAGCTTGAGCTGATATATTTTTGGTGAAAATTGGGAGAAGGTCAAAAAATCAATAAAAACTTTATGTTACCCACCAGCATGCACAGATTGATATCTACAAACTTTGCAGCAGCATAGTAGGACTTTGGGGACCTCAGAAAAAAATCTGAAGAAACCATATTAAGCAATATAGTTTAACATCTTAAAAATTTACAGCTTACAGAAGATTTCAGCCATTTCTGCTCCAATTATATGGGTAAAGATAACAAAATATGATACCATCACACTGGTCTCCAGCTGGCGATAGTCTGAAGCCTGGCCCACACACACAGAAAAAGGAGCCTTCAGTATTCTGGCAGTGGCCTCTGACACAGACTCTCTGATCCTGGCACTCATCTATATCTGAAACAACACAAACAACAGAATACAAGAGTTAAACTTGCATGGATTTCTCACACAGCAGATGAACAGTGTGCTGAGGGGCTTCTCTCAATGAATAATTATTTAAGCGAACAAACTGGTTGAGACTGACTGTCGGCAGTGTTTCTTCACATACAGTGAAAACAGTGAGCGCACTGATTTATAGTGTGAGTGTTACACTAAACTGATCTGAACACTGCAATAAACACTTCAGGTAAACACAGGCACAGTATTGGGAGTGGCCTATTATAACTAATGCATTGTTATACAATGGAAGCACGGCTTTAAATTATTAAACATGATTTAAATCATTTTTATTTACAAAAATGTCATCATTGGTTGATAAGCAGGTAATGACATCTAAATCATGCAAGCACTGGCCAAACCTAATGCATGATTAGAGGGTAAAACCTCTTTTAACGGCTCTTCTGACTGTATTTTTATAGACTTTTGGTGACCACCACAGACTAGTGCCCACCAGCTAAATCATTGTCGGTTTAAGTAAGTCGGTCTGAGGCGGTTTCCATTCCAGGCTCTTCAGCATTCTGAAGCATAATGCCCATAATGCCCAAGAAGTCGTCAGTGCTCAGAGTAAACACAAGGAATCAGCACACAAGTCCTAAATGATTATGCTCAACCGTATCTCGAAAACATCATCCCATCATCCCGGCCGAGAACGTTGCTCTCAGACTGCAGGTTCACTTGTGGTTCCTAGAGATGTTTAAAGTACAATGGGAGGCAGAGTCAACAGCCATCAGGCCCTCTCTTGTGGAAACAGCTACCAGTTTGAGCTCAGGGGACAGACACCTTCTTTACTTGAACGTTGACTTCATACTTTCTTTTTTGATAAAGGGCTGACTGTGGCTCAGTCTGTTAAAAGACCTCCCATGATGCACTCAGCACTCCCCTATTTTCACTCCTGTTATTTATATATAATTTTCACTGTTGCCTTTCATGTCATTAACTTTCGTTTATTCTCTCCTGTAGTTAGTGCTTTGTCAGTTTTGGTCTTCGTCGTCTCTCTATGCTCTTTTTTTGTCTTCACAGATGGCAGTACCTTCTCTGAGCCTGTTACTGCTCTTCCAGTCAAGCAAGAGTTGGTTTTCTATACTTTCATCAAGTTCTCCAACTGCCTGATCATTGGGTACTACACAATGTTTAAGATGCCATTAGCTTTGGGTGGCAGTGCTATGGAGAGGAAGCCCAGTATAAATCAAGTTACTAAATTGTTGTGAATCAAATATGATTTATAGCGATTTATAGCATCAACCCAAGTAGCACAGTGGCGCAGTGTCTAGCACTGTTGCCTAGCAGCAAGAAGGTCCTGAGTTCAATTTCACCATTAGGCCGGGGTCTTTCTGTTTGGAGTTCTCCCCATGTTTGTGTGGGTTCTTTCCAGGTACTCCAGCTTTCTCCCACATTCAAAAAACATGCAGTTAGTGGGGTTAGGTTAGTTAGTGATTCTAAATTGTCCAATGGTTGTCTGTCTCCGTGTTAGCCCTGTGGCAGACTGGTGACCTGTCTAGCGTGTACCCTGCTTTTTGCCTGAAGACAGCTGGGATAGGCCCCCTGCCACCCTGAAAAGGATAAGCCAAAGATGGATATCTTTTTTGCTCCCTGATGCTAAAGTACATCTTGGGAATCGTAGTCCACTTCCTTCTTTTATCAATAGTGTCATCATCAACTACAGGAAGCAACTGCCTACAAACTGACATAATGCTTTCCCTAGCCGCTTACCCTAATCATCAAAAATGAATACCTAATGCTAACTCTCAGCCTAAACCTAACCATGACCCAATTGTAACCCAAAAATGCCCTCGAACTCATGGACACACACACACATACACATAATCTAGTTGATGTGAGTTTGGCAGTCACATGCAAACACTTGTGGCATGGTTTATTAACTTCTGCTGCACAGCCTAATTCTTTTCTCTCGCTGCTACCACCGTTCTCTGTTGTGGCTTGGCTTGGCTGACATGGTGTGTCAAAGCTTCACAGCTAACCTCGAGTCGCATGGGATACAGGTTTTCCTGGGCGTATCTGGCTGTTCCTGTCGGTGGCGCTGTCACTTGGTGTTCGCTCGCTCTGTGGTATAGTATCACTTCCTGTTCCTGCTCAAACACAGTGGTGTTTCTGAGTAGCTTATTTGCTTAGCAGTTTAATTAACAACTTCTAAATACATTCTTTTTTTCACAGTATAATCTTCACGTGCTTCATCCGAAGCACACTTTCTGTGTACTCACTACCTAATTTATAGCCAAAGTATTCACTCACTGTCACTCACTGTCTCTGTACTGTTTCGCTAGCTTAGCTCGTAGCCGACCCGTTAGCACCATGGCTACTTCACCTGTCCCTTCTGCACTTTCTTGCTCATTGTGTCAGATGTTTAGTTACTCCTCGGCCTCCTTTAGCAGTAATGATATCTGTAACAAATGTAGCATATTTGCAGCTCTGGAGGCCAGGATTACTGATCTGGAGACTCGGCTTCGCACCTTGCACTCACCCTTAGCTAGCCAGGCCCCTGTAGCTGGTGCAGCCGAAGATAGCGTAGGCCCCGCTAGCTGTTCCCCGGCAGACCCCAAGCAGCTGGGGAAAGGCTGGGTAACGGTGAGGAGGAAGCGTAGTCCTAAACAGAAGCCCCAGGTACACCACCAACCCGTTCATGTGTCTAACCGTTTTTCCCCACTCGGTGACACACCCGCTGGGGGTCAAACTCTGGTAATTGGTGATTCTGTTCTCAGACATGTGAAGCTAGAGACACCGGCAACCATAGTCAATTGTCTTCCAGGGGCCAGAGCAGGCGACATTGAAGGAAATTTAAAACTGCTGGCTAAGGGTAAACGTAAATTCAATAAAATCATAATTCACGTCGGCAGTAATGACACCCGGTTACGCCAATCGGAGGTCACTAAAATCAATATTGAATCGGTGTGCAACTTTGCCAAAACAATGTCGGACTCTGTAGTTTTCTCTGGTCCCCTCCCCAATCAGACCAGGAGTGACATGTTTAGCCGCATGTTCTCCTTAAATTGCTGGCTGTCTGAGTGGTGTCCCAGAAACGATGTGGGCTTCATAGATAATTGGCAAACCTTCTGGAGGAAACCTGGTCTTGTTAGGAGAGATGGCATCCATCCCACTTTGGATGGAGCAGCTCTCATTTCTAGAAATATGGACAAATTTATTAAACCCCTCAAAACATGACTATCCAGAGTTGGGACCAGGAAGCAGAGTTGCAGTCTTACACGCCTCTCTGCAGCTTCTCTCCTCCTGCTACCCCCCCAAAAACCCATCTCCATAGAGACTGTGTCTGCTTCCAAAAAGACAAAAAACAAACTAAAAACCAGCAACAAACAACTTAAACATTTACAAAGAAAGAACAATACAGTATCCACATCTGAACCAAAGAGTAAAACAGTGAAATGTGGATTATTAAATATTAGGTCTCTCTCTTCCAAGTCTCTGTTAGTACATGACTTAATAAATGATCAACAAATTGATTTACTCTGCCTTACAGAAACCTGGTTGCAGCAGGATGATTATGTTAGCTTAAATGAATCAACACCCCCGAGTCATTCTAACTACCAGAAATCTCGAAGCACAGGTCGAGGGGGCGGTGTGGCAGCAATTTTTCACACCAGTCTATTAATTAATGAAAGACCAAGACAGACTTTTAATTCATTTGAAAGCCTGATGCTTAACATTATCCACCCCAGCTGTGAAACTCAGAAACCAGTCTTACTTGTTATCATCTATCGTCCACCTGGGCCTTACACAGAGTTTCTGTCTGATTTCTCAGACTTTATATCTGATTTAGTTCTGAGCTCAGATAAAATAATTATTGTGGGTGATTTTAACATCCATGTAGATGCTAAAAATGACAGCCTCAACATGGCATTTAATCTGTTGTTAGACTCAATTGGTTTCTCTCAAAATGTAAAAGAACCCACCCACCACTTTAATCACACTCTAGATCTTGTTTTAACATATGGCATAGAAACTGAACATTTAACAGTGCTTCCTGAAAACCCTCTCCTGTCTGATCATTTCTTGATAAAATTTACATTTACAATAATTGATTACGCAGCAGTGGAGAGTGGACTTTATCAAAGTAGATGTCTTTCTGAAAGCGCTGTAACTAAGTTTAAGAATATAATCCAGCCACTGTTATCATCGTCAATGCCCTGTACCAACACAGAGCAGAGCAGCTATCTGAACGCTACCCCAACAGAGGTCGATTATCTTGTTAATAATTTCACCTCCTCACTACGTACGACTCTGGATACTGTAGCTCCAGTGAAAACTAAGGTCTCTAATCAGAAGTACATGACCCCGTGGTATAATTCTCAAACACGTACCCTCAAGCAGACGACTCGTAATCTGGAGAGGAAATGGCGTGTCACAAATTTAGAGGATCATCATTTAGCCTGGAGAAATAGTTTGTTGCTTTATAAGAAAGCCCTCCGCAAAGCCAGAACAGCTTACTATTCGTCACTGATTGAAGAAAATAAGAACAACCCCAGGTTTCTCTTCAGCACTGTAGCCAGGCTGACAAAAAGCCAGAGCTCTTTTGAGCCAACCATCCCTTTAACGTTAACTAGTGATGACTTCATGAACTTCTTCACAAATAAAATTTTTATCATTAGAGAAAAAATTACCAATAATCATCCCACAGATGTAATATTATCTACAGCTACTTGTAGTTCCATTGATGTTAAGTTAGACTCTTTTTTTCCAATCGATCTTTCTGAGTTAACGTCAATAATTACTTCCTCCAAACCATCAACGTGTCTTTTAGACCCCATTCCTACAAAACTGCTCAAAGAAGTTCTGCCATTGATTAATTCTTCGGTCTTATATATGATCAACCTATCTCTAATAATCGGCTATGTACCACAGGCCTTCAAGGTGGCTGCAGTTAAACCTTTACTCAAAAAGCCATCTCTAGACCCAGCAGTCTTAGCTAATTATAGGCCAATCTCCAACCTTCCTTTCATATCAAAAATCCTTGAAAGAGTAGTTGTCAAACAGCTAACAGATCATCTGCAGAGGAATGGTTTATTTGAAGAGTTTCAGTCAGGTTTCAGAGCTCATCACAGCACAGAAACAGCTTTAGTGAAGGTTACAAATGATCTTCTTATGGCCTCTGACAGTGGACTCATCTCTGTGCTTGTCCTTCTTGACCTTAGTGCAGCATTCGATACTGTTGACCATAATATTCTATTAGAGCGATTAGAACATGCTGTAGGTATTACAGGTATTGCACTGCAGTGGTTTGTATCATATCTATCTAATAGACTCCAATTTGTGCATGTAAATGGAGAGTCCTCTTCACACACTGAGGTTAATTATGGAGTTCCACAGGGTTCAGTGCTAGGACCAATTCTGTTTACATTATACATGCTTCCCCTAGGCAGCATCATTAGAAGACATAGCATACATTTTCACTGCTATGCAGATGACACCCAGCTCTATCTGTCCATGAAGCCAGATAACACACACCAATTAGTTAAACTGCAGGAATGTCTTAAAGACATAAAGACTTGGATGGCCACTAACTTTCTGCTTCTCAACTCAGATAAAACTGAGGTCATTGTACTCGGCGCTGAAAAGCTTAGAAATTTGGTATCTAACCAGATTCTTACTCTGGATGGCATTACCTTGGCCTCCAGTAACACTGTGAGGAACCTTGGAGTCATTTTTGACCAGGATATGTCCTTCAACGCACATATTAAACAAATATGTAAGACTGCGTTCTTCCATTTGCGCAACATCTCTAAAATTAGAAATATCCTGTCTCAGAGTGACGCTGAAAAACTAGTTCATGCATTTATTACTTCCAGGCTGGACTACTGCAATTCATTATTATCAGGATGTCCAAAAAACTCACTGAAAAGCCTTCAGTTAATCCAAAATGCTGCAGCAAGAGTACTGACAGGGACTAGAAAGAGAGAGCATATTTCTCCTGTTTTGGCTTCCCTTCATTGGCTTCCTGTTAAATCCAGAATTGAATTCAAAATCCTGCTCCTCACATACAAGGTCTTAAATAATCAGGCCCCATCTTATCTTAATGACCTTGTAGTACCATATCACCCTATTAGAGCACTTCGCTCTCGCTCTGCAGGCCTACTTGTTGTTCCTAGAGTATTTAAAAGTAGAATGGGAGGGAGAGCCTTCAGTTTTCAGGCCCCTCTTCTGTGGAACCAGCTTCCAGTTTGGATTCGGGAGACAGACACTATCTCTACTTTTAAGATTAGGCTTAAAACTTTCCTTTTTGCTAAAGCATATAGTTAGGGCTGGACCAGGTGACCCTGAATCCTCCCTTAGTTATGCTGCAATAGATGTAGGCTGCCGGGGGATTCCCATGATGCATTGAGTTTTTCCTTTCCAGTCACCTTTCTCACTCACTATGTATTAACAGACCTCTCTGTATTGAATCGTATTTGTTATTAATCTCTGTCTCTCTTCCACAGCATGTCTTTATCCTGTCTTCCTTCTCTCACCCCAACCGGTCGCAGCAGATGGCCGCCCCTCCCTGAGCCTGGTTCTGCCGGAGGTTTCTTCCTGTTAAAAGGGAGTTTTTCCTTCCCACTGTCGCCAAAGTGCTTGCTCATAGGGGGTCATATGATTGTTGGGCTTTTCTCTGTATCTATGAAGCGCCTTGAGGCGACATTTGTTGTGATTTGGCGCTATATAAATAAAATTGAATTGAATTGAATTGAATTGAATACAGGAGTGGCAAAGTGCTAAAAGAGTAGAGATGGGCACACCTTTGGTGCCTGCTAGAAATAATAGCATTTCCAGGAAAGCGTGGGAAAATGTTGTGTATTCTTTGGCATGGTTTGAAATTTTATTTCTTGACTGGTACAGGTGTACAACTTTGCATCTGTTTCCTGGGTTGATCCCTTAATGTTTTGACCGCCAGACATACGCACCATGAGGTTAAGGGTTACCTTGAAAAGTGTTCTCTAGGCCATTAATGGTTTATACTGGAAGTTGGCACACATAACGGTTTCCTGTTGGTTTTCTGATGATCATAGAGATTTTCATACATCGCCAACTCTGCTAGCAACCAAATACAATATTTTAACTATGTGATCAGATAATTAAAAGAAATTAAAAATGAAAAATCAGAAACAGATGAAAACCTCCCTTGGTCTTTCTCCATGTGTTTTCAGGCAGTCACTGTAACTGTAACTCCTCCAGTCCATGATTGTGCGCCAGGCTCAAAGTAACACAACCTTTACTCTGCACTGATCAGCAACCTAGGTACAACTCAGACTTCAGCCTCTGTATGATATTAGTGCAGCATTAATATATGTATTATATTACACACTGTTTAGTTTAGGCACATTATTAATTAAAACTGATTTAAAGGAGTCTTGCACTGCAGTAAGGTCCAAATACAGAGACATGTACATGTTAACAGTGTAAAGACCTACCCACACACTGGCCTCCTTGACCCAAGAAGCCAGACGGACAGGAGCCGCAGCTATAGCTACCAGGCTCATTGTAGCAGATACCAGAAGGACACACTAGCCTGTTTTCACATTCATCGATATCTGAGAACACACAAATAAGCTGTCACAACAAACATGTTCAAAAACGGTCATTCAGTATTCACTCTTCTTTTAGCTCTAGTTTTAGTCTCTACCAGCGCTCTCTGGCTCTGTAGCTGCTGAATCCTTCTCTGCATGTCTGTCTGTGGTTTGGCAGACATTCATCAGCTTCACTGTAAACAGCTGAGTCAATAAAGAGCAACATTTCTAAAGCTGGTTCACCAAATCTCAATTTTTTCCACATTACCAGCTGTTTTTCAAAGAAAAAGTATTAAAAAGCAGACAGACAGAAACTGTTTAACACTCAGAGGTCTAAGTCATCACAGGTGACACACATAATGTTATATTTTGGTGAAAGACAAAACTGACTGGGACCTGGTAGAGACTAAAAACAAAGCTAAAAGACTGCAACAAGGATCTCACGCTTGGGCAGTATCAATATCACAGGGCATTTAAAAATCACAACAAATACATTTTGTTAAAAAACAAACAAACAAAAACATCTCCCTTAGAACAGAGTTGAGGTTGCAATGTAAAAAGTACCCGTGTAGAAAAGTTCACCAGTCAAATATGCATCGTAGGAAATTTTATACATGTAATGATTTTTACTACATCTAAAACCAATCCTCCTGTTTTTGTCTGCTTTGCATTAATCTTATTAATAGACACTATGGTTGCAAACCCACATGCATATAAACCTCTCAAAGAAGTCATAATCTGATCCCCGAGCCTCTGCAGCTGAGCAGAAGAGATTTTATTGCGGCTATGGAGAAATCATCATCACGCCTGTTTGCTCTCTGAGCCCTAATTCAATATCATTTTGGTGGGTGGGGAGAGCTGCATTGAAACGGCAGGAAACCACGTAATGACACAGTGCATCATATTCATATCCCAATAAGGCCGATGAGCCGGGAGGAGGGTGGCGCTGATGTCGGTAACAGTGTGGTTGTTGGTCTCGTCCGAGATTCCACCAGCTTAGAATTCCATTAGAATGCACTTGTTAGCTTTGTTTGACCAATGCCAGATGTTATAGATGTGCACAGCATAAATACTGTCCTAGTGCCTGATTTACTTTGACTGTAAATGTTCCTCCATGTCTCAGGTTTATTCCAGAACAGGATACAGCATATGGTGAATACGTTTTAAATATTTATTTGCTCTGGGGCTCCAGCCTAACAAACATATTAGTCTATAATAAATTATAGTCTAGGTTCTTAGCTCACTGACTATATTAACAAGTAGGCAGTAAGTCAGAGTAACTAAGAACTAAGAACATAATTCATGATAACTCACAAACTTCTCTTCAGTCAAATGTACTGGTCTGGTCCTTGAACTAAGATTCTTGGGTCTTGGGTCCAATCCAGCAAACCCACGCAGTGCCTACAGCTTTTAACGCAGTGGTTATAAAACGTTTCCTTTTTTTATGCCCTAACTCGGAAGCCAAAAAAAAGCTCACACTCTACACAAAAAAACCTCAGAAAAAATACAATTGTTATAAAGAAAGTAAATAAATAAATTTTTTTAATGTGTTTGCCCTTATTTCACTAATAATTAACTTCCTTTTTCTGACAGAAGCTGGTGCAAAGATGCTGATTTGTTAGACTGTATCTAAGTCCCATGAACATTCACACCTCATGGCTGTCTGTGATGAGGATTAAACCTTCGGACAGTATATGGGGAAGCTGGAAACAGATCACAAGGGAAAAGAGTGCTTTAAGTTGAGAAAACAGCCATTTGCTGTTCATGTCTTTTGGACATGGGCCACTCATTTCACCTATCATATCTGCAGAACACTGATTCCATGAGCTTTGCTAAAATCATGTTGCTTTTACTCGCACTACACATGGCGTACAAAGCTTGTTTAACTTAAGCTCTGACCAATACATTCCTTACCTATGCAGGTGGTTTGGGCCTCATCCAGGTGGTATCCTTCATCACAGTGGCAGATATAGCTCTCAGCTGTGTTGTAACAAATCCCGTGGCCGCAAATATAAGGGTTGATCTGGCACTCATCTACCTCTGGGCCAGAAGAGAAACAGGAGAGCACTAATGTAGCAGCACTTTTAAGAGCTAATAATGAGTCCCATAAGTTACTATAAAAAGCTGCAAGGAACCACAGCATACCATTAATGTACCACAAGTTAACAGCTTAATAAAAAAAAGCATCACAAGTTCACATAATCTACCACAAAGTAGCCGAAAGCAACTGACTGCGGAGCAGGTGACGGAATTAAAACCATATCACAGACAAAGTGTTTTATTATTGGCAGTTATTCTCAGCATATCGTGAAGAAGGTCAAATAAATACCTTTTTGTACATTGCAGTTATCCTTGTGAGCTGCTTTTCATAGTAAATCCTTTTTAGTTCATTAGTAAATGATTTGAGATGTGAGTTTGCACCACAGCAAACATCGTTGACAGTTGGAGATGTAGTTATTTTCCAACTGCGAAAGCTAAGATGTAGATTAGTTCTGCGCAAACAAGTGTTACTGGACATCAGGCAATAGTTCGAGAAGTTTCTCCAAGTTTTAAGAAGACTCTATGGTCAACAACATACACACTATATATAACACGGAGTGCAGAGACACATAGAGTCAGAAGTATTTGGACAGTGAAGCTATTTTGCTCACTTTGACTGGATTTCAAAAACAAACAAAAAACACTTTTGGAATTCCAGTCATTTTTTTCAAAAACCTGCAAAAATCTGACTGTTGTACTAAACACAATTCTTATATTTAAAACTATTTTAACTCGTCAGTTACCTTTGAGCCTCAGAAAATGGAATATGTATAAAATGGCTGAAAGGTATAAATATTTGTCATTTTGATAAACCCCTTGAATTAAAGCTGAAAGTCACCTGAATCACATTTATCAAATACATTTGCCTATTCATAGATTCTTCTATATTTTAATTCTATGTATAAAAATAATATACATTTATTCTCTCAATGACTTCATGAAGTCTGGAGCCTTTCCAGCACACTTGGAACATAAAGTTCTTGGAGAAAGTCTTTTTCAAACTTTAATCTTTTAGTTCAGAATTTCACTCAATTTGAGGGAAACGTCCCAGCGCAGAACCTGTGGAACTCCATAATTAAACTTCATGGGAGAAGATGATTCCTTATTTAGATAAAGAAATTGGAGTTTAGACAGATGAGCCTAGAGAAGACTTTTTAAGTAATCGTTTAATTACTGCCACTCTAAGGTGGCGAGCGAAGCATTAATTAATACCAGGATTTCTTTGAGCAGTCTTGCAGAGAAGATTTGGTGAGTTTATCATGGGCACAACCCACATATGTAACTCTGCTGCTCATTTTCCTTACAAATGTTCTGCTGCTTCAGAGGAAATAAACAGGCTTTCCAACAGTATAGGATTAATTGACAATAATAATTGTTACAATAAAGAAATAATCGACCAAACACAAATTTCCTTACTTTCTGTGCTAAGTTTAGTTAGGGTAAAGGAATGCTTGGCTCAACACAGCTCTGACTTTCTGCCAGCCTGGCCACCGTGCTGAAGAGAACCCTGGGGTTTTCTTATTTTCTTCAATCAGTGATGAATAATAAGATGTCTCTGCAGATTTATGGATTGCATTTGGATTGCATCCAGGTTAAATAAAAATCTACTGAGACACTTTCTGCTCTAGCTTATGGGTTATCTACATTAAGGTCCATATTTGGGAATTGTACCAAGGAGTCAAACACTGGGCTTTCTTTGTCAGGGGAGCCACAGTATTCGGGGTACGGGGTAAGACGTACGACTTTTAACAAGAGGATCAACCTGCCTCGCAGGTTAACATATGAAACATACGTTAACCTGCCAGTACAAAAATTGAACAGCAACATTTAAAAGCAAGATTTAAAAATCTAGTTGGTATGACGAGTAGCCTTCAGTAATAGTAATAAATCACACAGCAATAGTACATTCATGTAGTTGTAAAAAGCATGATAATATATTCAGTAATCCAAATACGTTACAAAACACATTTTGGGGCATGTACTGTAACCTGTAGTGGAATACATTTTAAAAGTAACCTTCCCAACATTGTTTGCAAATTACTCGAATCTTTCCTAAATTGAAATGGTTCAACTCTTACGAGGTAGACACCAACTAGCATTTACACAATTACAAAAAGCTGGTGCAAAGAAAAAGAGAAAACAGAAAAAAAACACACACAAAAGAACAAAAAAAAGTTTGCAAAGAAAGAGTGAAGAATGTTTCAGCCCTACCTGCTGACTGGGTAGGTGCGATGTCCTGGCCTGCATTAGTTGGAAGAATCTCTACTGGTGCAGGAGGAGAAATCCTCTCAACCACTTCTGTTGAACCAAAAAAGAAAACCACAACACAAGCCATTAGTTCTAGTATGTATGTAGTTTATTCTTAATTCATTATATTTCAACATATTCATTTTAAAAACATTCACAATTTACTTATAGCTTAACACTGAACTGTAATTAACTATTAAACTAGACTGCCAGACTGGTGTCTCTCCTGGAGTGTCTAAGCAACAGAACACCAAAATCATATAGCAAAGTGGTACCTTGGGTTTGTATAAGAGTCTTCACAGATGGACATGCGACAGACAAAATATAATTCTCATTGTTTGGCAAGGAAAGACAACTTTGGGTGTATTCATACAAAGCTGAAGTTATAATGAGAGAGGTCACAGAGGACCAGACCAAATCACGCCCACAGATATGCACAGACCTCAGTATGATAGCAATGCTTAGAACTCTGAATGCATATCTCTAATCCGATGGTTAAGACCACAGACACTAGGGAAAACAGTTTGGAGACTGCTCCACAACATGTGTAATCAATAATCAAATGCAATCTCCTTGTAATTGAAATGGTCCCGTCAAAGATGGGAACCAAATCTAAGATGACTTACAGTCAATTGTTGTCTTTAAAACACCTTTAAGAGTTTGAGAAAAGAGAGACACAACAATCGTTAAGACTGAGGCAGTCTGCGATCAGTTTTTGAGTACACGGGGTCAAGTTGGCAGTGCTCTGCATGCAATAAAATCATGATTAACTCTAAAAAAGTTAGATTTGTTGTTGTCTGTTGCAAATCTGGTGCTGTCTACATTAGAGGTATACAGGTGGATCACAAACACATCAGGCACGGTTCTCAGCCACAGACTGGGCCGGAAGTAAACACGGTAAATTTATATACTTTATACATTTATAAATAAACAGATACAACTAGTTCATTTCATTAATGGCCAGCACTGTACCAACAGCAGTGCAGATTTGCAGCTCAAAAATCAGGGAGTGAGTAATGTACTGACAGAATAAAACAGTGTAAGCATAGTTGCATTGCTCTCTGAAGACAGCATGGTAGCTCAGATCAATCAGGCTGAAGATCAATATGTTTATGACCTAAGGGTGAATGGTTATGTTAAAATTACTCTAGATGTTTGTGGACCTCACAAATGAGTCTAAAACCTATCACAATCCCATTAATACATGCATTTTGACAGGCATGTGTTTTGTAATAGCACCAATCAAACCAAATAAATGAATGAAAGACACGAATGTTGATATGAAATGTTTACAATGAGTAGAAATGTGACTAAAACCCTGAAACACTTTAGCCCACTCGGCTCACAGTAAAAAGGAGACGCATCGTCTTATCATCTCACAGGATTCTCCTTCTCTCTCCCTCTCACAGTCCATTAAGTTTATTTCAAGTCTGTTTCATTTCAATAAATCAATAAAGCAAAATGTGAAGCTCTAAACAGTGAAAAGACTTAGCCAACATTCTGGCACTGCGCTCACAACGTCCCTCCTGTTTAAATAAATCAACACTGGTAGCAGCAACCATCACACATGTCTTGCAAAACAAGAGATGCTCCTCAGTGTTGACAATCTGTCTGCTTTCATAAATTAGACGGTGCTTAATTGCAAACTTTCACCAATCTATTTGAGAGTGAGTGCAGTCAGTCGGACAGAGAAACGTTGCCTCCAATGTGGCGACCTGCAAAAAAGTGGCTGCCCAGAGGTTGATGGTGCAGCACCCTCAACCATGGGGCAACTGTTGCAAGACGACTTTGTTTCAAGTACTCGTATTTGGCCCCAGACAGCCAAAAAATTCTGTGCAATCACTCGCCAACCATTTTTTTTCCTGGTTGCATGGAGGTTGTCATCCTGCTTCTACTCGTGTGTGACTGACACCTAAAAAAAGAGAGATGGGGGAACCACCAGTGGCAGTTAAACCAGGAAATACAACACTAGAGTGACTAGATTATCCACACTAGGTAACATATGTCGCGAAATCGATCAATGTAGAGCAGTGAGACAAACCACGGAGGCCCCAGGACAATGGAAAGGATAATATCACCTAATCTTATATTCTGCACAAATGTACTGAAACTTTTGGTACAAACATCATGAATGACAGAATTTGATTTTTTTTTTTTTTACTAACAGAGAGGGCTCCTGAACAGGCACATTTATTTTTTGTCATAACCATCACTCATCACCTCAACCTGCTCCTGCAAAAATGTGATCATATGACCTCAACTGTTACCACTTCTTAATGTCCCAGGGAGTACCTCTGGCAAGAAGTTTAACAGGTTTAGAAAGGACAGCCTTGTGACTTTACAGAAGAGAAATTTCAGAAAACAAACGATTATTCTTGGTAAAAAGGTAGTAAGCCCAACAAAATTTACAATCAGTATTACATTATAATTATTACTGCAAGCCAACACAAAAAATAAATAACCCACCCCCAACGAGCTTCTGTGGCTTACCCTCCCTGTGGAGGTATTCGATCATCATCATCTGAACAACTCTCAAGTCAGCTGTCTTATAAGTGGTTGTGGCTGTGTGCAGTGAAGTGCACCGAGACAGTATTCAAACTGTACAGTTTTTGAATAATAATTAACTCAAACTTGAAATATTCCAAATAACTTACTGGTATTTATGAGATATAAGCAAAAAAAAAAGAAAAGATTTTAATTATTCACTTTGTATAATGAATATACAGTATACGGACAAAAATACCAGTCCAACTACACATGTGCCATGTACCTCAGCAAATAACAATCCTACTCTGTTCCTATATGGCTTTATGGCTAATTTGCTATGGTTCCTAAATAATTTCCAACAGCTCCGTCTATACTCTTTTACTTTACCCTATGATGCAAAACATATAGTTTCAACATTTTATAAGCATGAATTATAAAAGAAATTTACCATAATGCTTTATATATATATATATATATATATATATATATATATATATATATATATATATATATATATATATATATATACCGTAATTGTCGGGCTATAAGCCGCCACTTTTTGCACAAGCTTTGAACCCTGCGGCTTTTAGTCAGGTGCGGCTTTTCTATGGATTGTCCATGATTTTTGTCATATTGTAAGACGATTTGTTTTGTTTGTTCCGCTGTTGTACGGCACTACGTTGCCTGGCGGAAGGGTATGTGATCAGACACACAGTATCGGGGTTCAAGAGTGGTATGTTGGTCACATGTCCATCCGCCAGGCAACATAGTGCCGTACAAGTAGCGCGAAAAACAAACTTCAAAGTAGCGCTACGCGTTCAGCGGGAGGCGTGGATGACGAGCGGCGATAAACTTGCGAAAAGCAAGATATGCTCAACTCCACCGGTGGAATCTGACAGCGTGGAAAAGTGTGAAAACATCCATGATCACCAACGGATTTCGAAGGGCTGGACTGCTGCATGATGAAGACACCGCCACGGCCCTTCTGAGGGTGTTCGACTCTGACACTGACAACGAGGATTTGTTTGGTTTTGAAAGTGACAACGAAGGAAAGAAGCTGAGAGTGGATGACGTAGCCATCCTGAGCCTGTTCGTATCCGACACTGGAGAAGAGGACTTTGGTGGTTTTAGTGCGCAGGAAGAAGAGAAAGATGGTGGTGAATGACTGACTTTTCTTCTTGTTAAAGCCGTGTCACTGCACCTGAGCCTAAAAGGTAGTCCGAATCTATTTTTCTGGTGTGCTGTAGGTTATTGTTATGTACTACATTTGTTACTCGTTTACGAAGCACAGTACATGTTTCGTACTTGTAATTACCGCTACTTGTACATATACCTAAAAAGTTATGCAAATATGTACCCGTAACTTGTTTTTCAAAATATTAATAAAAGGGGTGTGTCTCCAAACAGCCATCTCTTTGCTGACAATTCCCTTTGTGCATATTCTCTTACATATGATAAGTCAACATTGAAACACCTGCGGCTTTTAGTCAGGTGCGGCTAATGTATGTACAAAACAGGATTTTCCCCTGATTTTAGCTTGTGCGACAAGAGCATGCTGTCAGATGTAGCCCTTGCTTGTAACATGTGGTTTTAAAAACGTCTGATATTGATGGTAAAAATGTACAAGTTGTGCCATCAAAATAGGACTTTACTCACCAATCAGTGACTTTTCCGTCGCTACAATAAAACTACAATACAATAAAACCTGTGTGCAGTTAAGACTAACAAAGTGATCTAATACTGGGTTTAGATGAGGCAATATCAAACTGATGATGCCTATCCATACCATAAATAGACATCAGGGACATAATTGATGGTTTATTTTGTGTAGTCTGTGGATACCAGATGATTCGAGCAGATGCTAAGATACTGATCTTCTGTGCCCTTCTTTTAAATTCTTACTACCTCGGTCTTATCCCTCTGTGCATCCACAGCACAGAGAATTTTGAAAAGAACAACAACAACTCATTTTTAATGTTCTGTTTGTTGGCTTTTTGGAACCCAGTACAATTAGTACCATACATACTGCTTGGGATACCACTTTTACAGGTATGTTTCCAGTAATTACCTAGTACCTCTTTTACAGTGATATTGTGTGTTGTAAAAAAACAACAAGCTATATTTATATATATAACATATCATTGTCATGTCAATAACAAGTTTTAAAATGAGTCAGTAATCACCATCACTGAAACAGCACTCTTTTCAGACCACTGGATCAAGATATATTAAACCCAAGGATTAAAAATCGCTTTGTCTGAGCCCATCATAAGCTCGATGAGCTGAGTCTGAAACTGCTTTGAAGTTTAAAGGGCAAAGCAGAAACCTGGGTAAGGTGCCTCCATCTTGATAGTGGAAACACCCGGAGATAGCTGGGGCTGGATAGGTTCAACTACTGGACTAATGCTACCCACAGGAATTACCAGCTCCTTCAATGAAAAGACACAGACAACACCAAAGACATAAAATCAACATAGCACTGTATACATATACTGCTCAAAAATATTAAAGGAACACTTCAGCGTGTATAATCAAGTCAATTAACCTTGGGATATTGATCTGGTGGTTAATCAGTTTCAGCTACTTTGGCATTAATGACTTTAACTACAGGCGCACTAGAGGGGCAACAACGAGACCAACCACAAAACAGGAATGGTTTTACAACTGGAGGCCACTGACATTCATCTATTCTGACTGTTTTTTCATTTGCCTAGGGTCAGTGTCACTACCGGTAGCACAAATAGTCCAACTCCTCCAGGATGGAACATCAATACAATGCTGGACGGTTTGCAGTGTTTCCTAGCACAGTCTCAAGAGCACAGAGGAGGCCCCAAGAGACAGGCAGTTATTCTAGGAGAGCTGGACAGGGCCATAGAAGGCCCTTAACCCATCAGCAGGACCGGTCTTTGCTCTTTTGTGCAAGGAGGAACAGAGCTCTACAAAATGATTTGTGTGAATGTCTCTGACAAAACAATCAGAAACAGACTTATGAGGATGGACTGAGGGTCTGACATCCTCTAGTGTGTCCTGTGCTCACTCCCCGACACCATGGGGTGAGACTAAAGGGTTGGCATTTGCCATAGAATACCAGAAAGTACAGTTCTAATACCAGTGAACTCTAATACCAGTGAACCAGTGAAAGGGTTACATCCAGATTCACCCTGAGCGTATGTGACAGGAGAAGCCATAGAGGATGTTATGCTGCCTGTAACATCATTCAGAATCACTGGTTTGGCTGTGGGTTACGCACAGGCCCCTACATGCTAGGCAACAGCACCCTGACTGCCATTAGGTAATGGGATAAAAATCCCTCCTGGTGCACGACAATGCCCGGCCTCATGTGGCAAGAGCATGCAGGTAGTTCCTGCAGAATAAAGAAATTGATACCATAGACTGGCCTTGAGTTCCAGTCTTGCCTGACCTAAATCCAATAGAACACCTCTGGGAGATGATCTTTCTGTCAGGCCGATAGCATCACCCTGTGCCTTAGACTGTTCAGAAGCTCAGTGATATCCTGATATCCTGAAATCACCTGTTATCTCATTAGGAGCATTGAGTACCACTTCAAATTGTTCAAATGAAATGTTGGCAAAACGGATTAGCCTGCCACATCCTTCTTTCACTTTGATTATGGAGGGTGTCTTTGAATTAAGTTCTCTGTAGGTTGATCATTTTCATTTGCATCAAACAATGTGGCATCCTTTCATTCCTAACACATTACCCAGTCCATATCTGTATTGATATCCGGCAAGACTTTCCCCTCACTGAGCTCTGATGTGTTTTCAAAGTGTTCCTTTATTTTTTTGGAGCAGTGCATCTTTAGCCAAGACTCATCATTTAAGCCTCCTACTACTTACGTCATGCAATGCAGGTACTGTGCTGAGAAGCAGATTAGCATTTAGCTTGCATGGCAACTGGCTGCAATTTAATCACAGAGCAAGAATAAACAGCTTGGCAAAAGGGAGCTAGAAAAGCGTTGGAGTATCCAGATCTGGGACCATGTCAAAGATTTCAGTCTGGTTCTTAAAGTCTACATGAGCACATCAAAGATGTAGAAATTGACTTGCTGTTCAACTGACCAGCCAAAGTCATGCAGCAATGTTGCTGATTTCATGCAAATGTGATTTTGAAACTCTTTTGCAGGTAAGTGTATTTGCTAAGCGTATGCAGGCAAACTGCTTTTGCATTTTCACTCTAAAGAGTGAAAAGGTACCAAACCTACCTGCTCTGGTGAACTGGTTGCTACTGACCAAAAAAAACAATACAAACAAAAACTTTGAGTGAAGGTTTGTGATAATGTAGCGTAGCTCAAACTTTTTTTTCAAATGTCAGATTTAAGACACTCAAGCTAATCAGTCAAAAACTGTTTCGACACCATAAACACCGAATACCTTCAGACTTTGCTTACTGCTTATTAGCTGTTGAAATGCTGTAAATTCTTACCAATACTGCAAGAAAAGTAACAATTGCTTCCCCAATCATAGCATTTTGGTAACACTTTATATAAACAACGCACGTATTCAGCATTAGTAAGGTATTAGTTAATACTTTATGCATTAATTATAAAGCTATATGCGCCTTATTTATTCTCCATCATCCATCATCATCTGTCGGTCAGAAATTCACAAGAATTATTACTTTTCTTGCAGATTTGTTAAGAATTTACAGCATTTCAACACCTAATAGGTCTTCATACAAATTATGTTCAAGGTCACAGTTGTTGTTCTCAGTACATTTAAATTCTCATTAGTTTGCGCAGCTGTGGCTCATAATCAATTCCCCTTATCCAGAACAAGATTCTTCTCATTGCCCTTCAAAAATTCGGCAATTGTTTTATGTGAAACGCCTCAATTTCATGAACATCCAACCTTTGTTTAAGTAAATGCTTAACGACATATATACAGGTCGATGTTTGATGTTGTGAAAAGATCATAAACAGCAAACACCACATTTCCAGGTCTCAAGATGACAAAAGTAAAGATTTAGAAAAAAAGCAAAATATCTCCTTCTTCCACCCAGCACAGCTTTTGCTGCTTCAAAGTACCAACATGTATGGCTGCCAAGTGCCTCATCACTTTCTGGTGGTATCCAAACACTAATCTGCACAGGTTTAGGGTGGTGGAATTTTGTCCGATTGTTTTTTGCGCCCTGTCCTCTGTGCCTGGAAAACTCTGTACTCTGCTCCAGCAAAGCTAAACAGTAATTTGGTTTCTGTCTGGCTTTGGCTAAGATGTTGCAAAGTTTCTCCTTCCCTTGGTGGCTGCCAAGCATGTCCTGAATAATAACAGGAGAGGATGAGGCTCTTCTCTCAGGCAGGTTTATCTCCCCTTTGCTCTCTTTTTGATGGCTTGTGGGCTGGGCTTTTAACAGGGAATGAGTGCTCAGTCAAAGCACTTTAATCCATGTCCTCTACAAACAAATGTCACAAGAGGGATGTGTTTCTCAAAATCTGGCTTCCTAATCACATGCAAGAAGATCATAAATCAGAGTTTTTAATGTTACTTTAGAGTTGTAATTTGCAAACGTGAGATTCCCGTTTATCCCATCATCTCGGCATTTTTCACCACGACACTGATAAATTAATACCACACACAACAGGAGAGAGTGGGTGTAATTTGTTACACAGCTTGATCTTTTTCACATTTTCGGCATTCAATAAAGTGCAAAAAACATTTTCTGTCTGCTGCACTGCATAAATGCAATCCATCAGACATATTTGTTGCTTTGACAGCACATTGAGTTCAGACACTTTAAAGTGTGCCAAATAAAATACAGCTGTGGAGTATTCACATCTTAATATCTCAAGTATCTAACTGCTGCACCGCAAATTCTGCAACAGAGGGCAAGTTGATGTCTTTCTGAGAAAGACGGAGGGTTTTTTTGCCCCAAATGGAGACTATAAATACTGCATAATATTCTGTACAAACAAGTTGCACTAGGTCCATATAATGATTTATTCAAAAGTAGCAAATCAAATGTAATAAGCCACCACTTCTGTTCAACAATGGTTGTTCATAGAAAGAACATAGAAGAAACCAAAGAGTCACTCCACAAACGCACCTCATAGGAGAGCCACCTCAAAAGGAAAAGGCTGAATCTGCACTCAGAGAACAAAGGGCCGATTTTGGACCGAGAAGACAAAAGGCTGGAAAAATAAGTAAATGAGGCCATCTGCATCTACTGAGAACAACCGTTGTTGAACACAAACGGTGACCAGAGGTGGGACACTTCATTACCGTACTTAGAATTTTAAGCTGTCTGTAGTTTACTTCAATATTTATTTTTCTGATGACTTTTTTTCTCCATACATTTTTACACAAACATCAATGTCACTGAGAACAGTTTGTCTCACAGTGTGTCTGCAAACTGACGGTCCAACTGCTGCATTTAACAGGAAGAGAAACGAGTGAGCAACTTTATTTAGAGATGGAGAAAGTTTAAGACAGACAGGACAGCAGAGGAGAAGTTGTATTTAAAGGTAAGCGCTCAGATATTGGATGTGTTTTGATAAATTAAAATAAAATAAAATATTTTTATACCGTGTAGCATCCTGCAAGCAACAGTTTAGTGCACAAATTTGAATTTAACCTGGTGATAATTAAATTCATTTACTGAATTCCACCTATATATCAATTATATAGGATCTAGTATAAAGACAGCATGAATAGAATACTGTTAGTGATACATATCAGTCAAGTTACCTAGCTCAATTATTGTGTTCCCAAACACATAAAATAAATGGACTAAATCAACTAAACATGCACTGGTAATTAGCTATTAATATTGGAAGACTCACCTGGTATAATCTCTTCCGGTGTTCCAAACGCCTCCACAGGTCTCTCTGGTGTTGGTAGGGGTTGTGGTGGGTCAATGGGCTCCTGATAAATTGGCTTATTGACAGGAGGATTTGGCAGAACAGTGTAGCCCATTCCACCAGGACAGATTTCTTTGAACTTAGCTGCATGACAACACACGACATGAGTAGTTAACTCTATATCTGTATTCTTAGAATGAATGCAAAAGCACCAGAATAAAAACTCAAATAAAATCCACCATTTACCAAGTAGAGGCTACTTTGAACACATCTCTGGTGAAGAGAAAAAAGCTGGCCTCCATGAATACACAAAGCATTTTATGCTCTACCTTCACACAACTTTCCATTTTTGCTCCTTCAAATCTATATTAAGTAAATGTCCTAGTCTTATCAAGATAACTTCCACCCTTCTCTTGTATAACAATATAAAAAGAGAAATGGAATGAGATATTACAAAAAGAGGAAAAAGTGATATTTAACTAACTAAGAATAACTAAATACTATTAAGCAGTCAGTTCCCACGATGAGATAACAGAGAAACCACCGTAAAAACAGTGGACTTTTCTTTTTCACTGAACAAAACAGCTTAAAATTAGTAGAAAAAACAATTTAGAAATAGAAATACATGACATATTTTGATTGGAGTTTGATAAGTGACACACTTGTTGTTGAATGTCCTGGCTCCTGGGTTTTGTATTTCCAACAGTGTCGCTGTAGACAAAAATACTTCTTTGACTGTTTATTTGTTCTTTCGAGAAAAAGGATTTTACTATTTGCTTAACTATTTTTTAAAACAACAGTCCATCTAATATAAGTTGTATGTGTTGAAAAGAAAGGTTTTGCTGCATCACAGGCTTCAGATTCAAGTCAGATTTGAATCCCAGCTTAAGATGTGCAGAAATTTCAGTTCCAACTTAGATTAAGTTTGATCACATGTGTGATCCTTGTACAACAGGGGTGTCAAACTCAAATACACAGTGGGCCAAAATTCAAAACTGGAACAAAGTCGCGGGCTAACATTAATATTTATTGAAATAAAAAAATCTTCCTCCAGATATAAGAATGAATCTTTTCTTATGGACTCAAACAAGTTTTGCTGAAAAACTGAATATGGAACAAGCAAAGCTTAATACTAAACAATATATATATTAGCTGTATAATACCAGTAGGCCAGCTCTAATAGTAATTTGGTATGGCTTCGCGGGCCAGAGTTTGACACCTATGTTGTACAAGGAAAGACGTTTTTACATAAACATCTTCACAGTTCAGCAACACTATTTTCAATCTAGTGTTTCTCTTCATCTTAATTAGTAAAACACAGGTGTAGCTCCTGCATAATGACATTATTTCTTACTGTTGGTATCAGAATCCATTTGTACAACACTGCAGAGTGACGTATGACCCTGACTCTTCTAACAGCGGACCTTGCAGCATGCAATTAAAACCGCCAGCAACGTGGCGAGACGTGTAACATGTGAAAGACACAGAGCAGCAATTTCTAGTTATTTTGTGACCTTTGTATGACAAAATATCTGTGATATTCTCTGTAACTCGTCTTTGTTGCTTAGTTGAATATTCAAGATATAACCAGGAAAACACGCAGGGCCATCACAAGGACTTCATTCTACCTGTTTAGCCTTGTTTTAATAAAGGATGTATTTGGAATGTTTCCACATTTTGTTTGTTTCTTTTTTGGTAAATTTACATAAAGTAAAGGTGGTCGAATGAATGAAGACAGACTTATTTGTTACGCATGCTTTTAGACAATAGCGTGACGCTTTTCATAATTCTCAGTACATTTACATAATAGATCATCTTGAGTCATCGTCACAAAACATGAGAATTAAAAGCAACCTGACACAGCTGCCGGATTAGTGCTGTATAAACAAACTGAAATGAAAAATGAGATGTGGGTGCCTTCAACAACATAAGGGAAAGCAACTACCTAGAAATACCAACCATCACTTTGTAATTAAATTCCACGAACATACTGAGATGTGTCGACACAAAGACAAACAGGCAGGTGACATAAAACAAATTACTGCAAAAGGTTTTTCTATTCTAATCTAAAAGCAGCTATTCAGCCAAGCTGTGAAACCCATGCAGACAGAGAGTGGCAGGATAACAGACTGGGACATAAGTTCAAGCTCATCCCAAAGGACGGAGCTTTAGAGGTTGCTGATTTGCAAGGCGTAAAAGTAAATTATAAAACTGTTGAATAGTGTTTTTCATCGTGTTTCCTCCATAGAAGTCACAACAGAAGGTTTGGGGCCTTATTCGGACAGGACAACTATCTGACATTTCTCGGGGCCTTACCTGTTCCTGGAGGGGGGCATTTGTCACAACGAGGGCCCCAGGCTTTGCCCACACTGCAGCAGCAAAGCTGTTTGCTCAGCTGGGCAGACACTGGGTACAAACATTGCCTCCCTGAGCTGACCAAACGGAAGCAAGCCCCCTTCTCCTCTTGGATGGGTGTTTTGGCTGAAGAGGAGCACAGAAGGAGGGCAAAGAGGAGGGAGGCGCGGGAAGTGGCACACCAAAGTGCAGGAGACCCAAACATGGAGGAAAGAGAGGATAAAGAGTAAAGAAGTCCCCTTCACCAGAGCAACCTTCCCCCCGTCACAAACGCAGTCTAAATACATGTCTAAAACAAACCAGAGTACATTAAAGAGAGTACATGTTTTACAACAAGAGGCTCGGCAACCACATTTTGGTACTGGTACAAATAGCTATACACACATTTAAACACCAGAAAGCAAAGACCACATGATGAAGGAAAAACTTGGGGGAAAAAATGAACATTTTCATGCCAGTGCTTCATGCACTACCAAAGTGCTGGCTGAGATGAAGGCATGCAGAGTTTGGCTTGGTTTACATGTTCTAGGGCAAAAATTAAACTCCACAAATAAATGCTGGAAACAGTTCTGACTGGAAAAGAGACAAACTAATGACCCCCACGGGGAACCCAGGCTGATTTCCTTTTTGCCAGAAACATTACCTGAAGTAAATCATTTCACTTACTGGTTAAATACTTGACCTATTTTCCCAACAAATACCTTGATTAAAAACATCAGGAATGACTGAAGTAAAAGTCAGAATCAGGTTTGCACAGTTTATTCTCAAAGCTAGAAAAAGGTTTGTTTGTTTGATTTTAATATTTTTAATGCTACTTTTGATGCCATTTGAAAATTTGCACAAACCTTTAAATGACATGTATCATAGTAACATTTAACAAATAGTTTGAAGAATACGTGAGGTTGAGACTACTCGTGCCTGTGTGTGAAAACATCAAGCTGAAGTCACATCCTTATTCATTTAGAAAGATGAAGGTTTTATCTATCAGGACATAATAAACCGAATCTTCTCCTGAGCAGCTGTTAATACAGGTGAATACAAACTACATATTACACCATGTTCTTCATCAAAACTAAGCCAAAATGCTTCAAGCGCAAGTTCACTATTACAACTTCAAGATGAGTCCAGGTGCTGCTAATCAAATGCACTCGACTGGCCATCAGCAAATCAGAGCACCTCTACAGAGAACATGTACGCTCCGTTTACCATGATGAGGTTAAAAAACAACAACAAAGCCCTTCAGACAGGAACTGTGTCTAGGCGAAGTGCTCAGGAAAATTTCAACATTTAAAGTTCCCAGGAGCAAAATAAAATCAATTCGAATGAAATGGAAGAAGTCTGAAACCACTAAGATTTTTGCTACAGTAGGCCATCTGACCGAAATGACTTAATAGGCAAGGAGGGCCTTGGCCAGGACGGTAACTAGGAAATCAACAGCCACTGTGGGGTTTGTCTACAGAAATATTACGACCTGCCAGAATGAAAACTAACCCTGCTGCACTGCGCCGGTCTTGCCTTTATGGCAGAGTGAGCAAACGGAGCCCCTCCTCAGCAAAACGCAGATGTCACCCAAAATGCTCAAAGGGCTGTGAGAGCGTGAGAAAAATCTTTCTGTGGTTTGAGGAGACAGAAATTGGGCTATTTTGTCTAAATGGTCTGAACAGTGTTTGCCAAGAAATAGCATGCTTGGTTCAGCATCTATTCATCATGAATATATTGATATACAACTGAGAATCTCACAGTTTAGGATACCGTATGCTTCAAACATATTGCCCACCTGTCCCCCTTACACTAAAGCAATGTAAGAATAAGTGTGAAGAAAAGGATACAGCATGAAAAACATGTAAATCATTGGGGTACTCTTTCAGTGGAGTGTAGGTTTGAGGAGCCCTCTGCTGTGCCATTCAATTAATGAGTAGTAGTAACGAATGGACACTTGGCTTTCATTATCCACAGGAGGAAAAAAGGCAGAGTCCCATGCACCAACCTATCTATCCTGGGGCTGTCAAAAAATTGATTGATCTTCAGATATTAACCGATATTGAAAGTTAATATCTGTCAGGGTCCCTGTGCCTACCCGGTCGGCTCAGTATGGCTACATATGTTTTTATATTCTTCTTTTGTTCCTGCTCTCTCCCTTCCCCTCTTTCCCTCCTCCCTCTGCCTGGGCAGAGCTCACCTGTGGGCTCCTGCCCTTGGCCCACGCACCTGGTCGCAATCACGCACCTGTGGCTCATCGCGAGTGTTCCAGCTCCTTTATAAAATGTGTTTCTCGTCGCTGGACCATTGCCGACCCTCGTCAGTGTAACCCCAGCTCAGTTACTTCTAGAGTGTTTTCACAGCGATTTGCCTTATAATCCCTTCGTGTCTCTGTGTACAGATTCCCTGGACCAACCCCTGTGTTACCTGAGTGATTGGAGTGTGAAGAGGAGCGTGAGGAGTGGACGGTGTGTGTGTGACTTTCGGCGTCTTTCCCGTTCGTGTGTGGACCCCCGGAGCCCGGCTTTCCCCTCACTTTTGTAAATAATCACCTGGTGTATCGTAATAAAGACTCTTGTGCTTTCAAGACCTAGAGCCTGCGCGTGAGTCCGTTCAGTCCCGTTGTGACAATATCGATGCATCAGTATCATCATCAGTGTCATCTTTGCCTCCTCCAGTTCAGGTCCTCCCCTCACTAACAGCCTAAGTAGCTCACATTCACAATGCTAAACAACACTGTAGGAGGAATTTCAAGAGAGGTCTGTAAAGCTCCCATTTCACAATACTTAAATACTACAGTAGTAGTTATCATAAATGTTAACCCGGCTCCATTTAACGATTAGCAGTTACCCAATAGCCAAATTAGCTGTCTGTTATCATTAACATAGTTAAAGATGAATAATTAATGAATTAATAATAAAGCTGAATGGGTTGCAAATGAAATATTTAGTCATGGCAGAGCACATTACAGACACATGGAGATGTGGATCGGGGTGGATTACTGATTGCGTAGCGCAGCGGGGGAAACGTAGCTGAGTTGAGCAGAGAGTCCAGAGTGTGGAGAACTAATCCGAGCACATAAAGAGCACATTTTGGGGCAGAGCAGCCAAATCAGATGGGTGTCAGGGCTGAAGAGCAGAGCTGAGGATGTACAAGCTACAGACTGAGGCAGAGCGGTGCGAATAGGTGATGAGAAAGAAAGGCTGCAGGCAGATGTGGACAATATGATAAAGTTGAACTTTTCTACCTCTACAATCATTTATTAAAATGTCCTTCTTATCTTGTGAAAGCCAGTTGTGAGGTCAGTTGTAAAAAAGCAGGTTCAATATTTCATAGTGAGTTATTTTAGCATACCTAATACCGCACAAAATACACTGTTAACTTTTCCACAATGTGTTTCCTCCACAAGAATCAAATAATTCTGATGTCTTTGTTTATTAGTAAGCTCTAAAATACATTGAAATTATCTAAATAATTTATTAAATGAATAGAACTTATAAACTTGATATTAAATACTTATTTTGTTAAATCTAACTATATTTGGAAAAACTGGCGGAAAATGCTCAATAATTGAATGTTATCAGTTATCAAGTATTTTCCTAAGTATCTGTATCGAGTTTGATATTCTAGTTTTGTGTTCATGCTAATTTATATTACACTGCAAAAGAAAGGCAATACATGCTCATGGCATGTTTTAAAATAATAACTTTAATAATTGTGCTCAAGAAATTGCCCAACTGGCTACAATTCCCAGTATTTACCGACCCGTAATGAGATATTTCGGTTTTGGCTGTGTGTAACTCTCAGTACATGCTTTACATAACTTGAATACCATGCTTGCATGAAGATCTGAATGAAAATCTTCATGCAAGCATGGTATTCAAGTTATCTAAAGATCTGAATGTGCAAATCTGCATATCTAAGACCAGCATGCAAATGTAATGCAAGACTCTTTTGCTCAGTCTGACACAGCTCCATTAGATGTTCTCTGTCTGGAATTATTGAACGAGCAACTGTGATGAAAAACTGATTGGAGGACTTACGTATGCACATGATGAACGTGGGGTCAGGGACATAACCAGGTTTACATGTGCACCTGTAGCTGCCCAGAGTGTTCACACAGTTTCCATTTGGACACACACCCTGTAGCTGGCACTCATCTAGATCTGTGAATTATTGAAGAGTTGACAGTTAATGAAAAGCTTTTTCAAACAATTTCTTCACCTTGCAGAAGTAAAATCCCCCCAAAAAACACAATTAACCACACCTGTTATACCTGAATTCATATACGTCCATTAGTGCATCAAGTACTATTCATTATTACTTTTCTAGTACATGCGTTTAGAACTGCAGTGCCTAAAAAATCTGCTGCTGTTAGTCAAGTGGCGTTGATGAAACTATCAGTGCTGTTTGGTGGTCCTGGCTTTTAAGGCGAAAAGGGCACAGTACACATATACACATTGTGAAAACACGTTTGGACAGTATGAATAGCAAGGGTAAGTCTGGAGGTCTGCACAGCTTTGGTAACTATTGGTGGTTCAGTGGTTAGTATTTTCCACCCTCAGCATGCCTTCAGGTTCCAGGTTCAAATCCTGGCTGGGGCCTTGCTGTGTCCCCGCAGGAGTTTCTGCTTGCTACCCAAGCTTCCTCCCACAGCCCATGTCTGCATTGGCCACGGATGGTGAGGTTTGAATGCGTGGTTAAAACGTGACCTCTAAAAAAGTGAGTACATTACAACTAAAATGTCAAATGTTGTAGAACTGTATTCTTTCCTATGCAGCTCACTGTTAATGCTTTAATTTCCAAGTGTGTGAGTGATTATAGTCAGTGACACCAGTGTTGGTCAAGTTACTAGTAATTAGTAACTTGTTTTTTTCGATTACTTCTCCAAGAAAGTAATCCCATTACTTTACTGATTACTTATTTTCAAAAGTAATTAGTTACTCTAATACTTTATTACTTTTCAAAAACATAATATACAACCTGAATATCTAATAAAGCAAAAGACCCCAATTCTATATTTTCTGTTTAATCCATCATATAGAATTGAAAAAGTCTTGTTTTATTAGTTTGACTTTTTTAACTTTATGCACAATTAATTATATGCAACAGTCTCTGGCTGGAAGAAACATTTAAACCTATTTTCTGCATATTCCAGCATATAAAATAAAATAATTTTTGTGTTTACACTCGCTCTTTCAAATAGATGCAAGTAAAACAGCAAAAAATAAATCAAATCAAAGAATCAGCGGCACAAAGTCCCGTCACTCTTGAATCTATTTTCACCTAGCAGGAGTGGGGCGGGTGGAGGTTTGCCCGGTGCCGCAGCGGTCATGTCAGTGGGTTTCTCTGTGAATTTAACATTCTCGTGGCAGCGTGCTTGGTGATTGCACAGATTTGAAGTTTAATTTTGTACTGCAGAAAGAAATTTTTTTCCCATGCAGAGTGTACAGCGGACACAAATGCTTTTGTCACTTTTTACGGACTCAAACTAAACGATGCATAATCGTACTCTCTCCCACACTCCACTGTTGATCTGCACACGTCTGTTGCTGCCATGGATGTCGCATGCGCTTACGTCATTGTCATGAGACACCGTTTAGTAATGCAGTAACGCAGCGTGCTTACGGCAAAGTGGCAGTAATGTAATTACTTTTTTTGCAATAGTAATTCCTTACTTTACTCTTGAAAAAGTAATTGGATTACAGTAACGCATTAACACGTTATCCAGTTTAATGATGAAAAGGAGCTCAGCTGTTGCAGGTAGCATGTTTTGACAGCCTTCTCGGTTGATCTTTTTACTCCTGAGGTCCTTCACGCTCCGACTAAAACAACCTTTTATGGAAAAGGAACGGAAAGATTTGCGAGTCAGCTGTTTCTGATGCTAAATCTCTGTCAACTGAGATTGTAATTATTTTTAAACAGGAAATCCAGATGAACTCAACTGCCGCCTACACGGGACTATTATTGAAAAACTACTATGCTTCTTGCAAACATACAAACCACATCATTATTACTAGATCAATCGTTTTTAGAAAGTGTTACCAGTGTGTGGTATCTGCAATGTACTGCAGTAGTCTGTGGTTGTGAAGAGAGGGCTCAGCATGAAGGGAACACTGTTAATTTAGCATAGCTAGCATAGAGGCTAAGAGCTGTACGTAGTGACTAGACCCATAAGCAGTGGTATTTAGCCAGGATGACTCCTGGGTGTCTCTTTCGGTTCCCCACATGACCAGACACATATAAAATGGGTGGATGGTTCAGACTGTTTGTTCTTCAGCATTCGAAGCAGATGCTTGTGAATGTGTTTGTGTCTTTATTTTATATTTTGTGCAGTACCACACTTTGAATGTCATGGAAAAAAATGACTTCCTCTCCATGTTCTGAGCAGCCAAGCAGAACAGTCTGCTGGAAAAGGTCAAGCTCCTCTTTTGTGGGTTCTTGTAAAAGAGTTGGTGCCACCAAACACTGGCCCACTTCCACTTTGCAGTTAGTGGTTTCTAGACTGTCATCAGTCAGGAAACACCCTGAACAATCAATGATTAAATTTAGCCTGAGATTAACACCACCCCTACACAGCTGTAACCTAATTTAAAATGCATCCTGCATGTGTGTCTGCGATGCTGCTTAGTCCCAGTTTAGAGTCACTGACTCGTGGTTTTTGTGGATATCATGCAACTTTCAGTAGGTTCTTTTTTAACTTAGACACTGGTGGGAAGTTGCTTTGGAAGGGCCAGTTTCTTAATTTGAATATAACATAGAGATAATACTTCTCAGCTCTATTCACACTTTTTGATGCAAATTCAATCGGAGAGTTTTAGAGTATCTTTAACACTTGTCACTTACATAAACTGCTTTGAATATTTTTACAACATTTAAAAATGCTGTTCCTGCCTAGTTGTAACCACATATAGGCTTCCTGTTTAAAATAAAAGTTCCCATCAAGAGGCATAGAAGGGTAAGGAGAGGCATAACTCACAGGTTTGTGGCAATTTGTGGTATTTGGTCTTAAGCATCGGTCATACTGAAATGTTGATGTTTTTAAAAGTAGTATTGCAATCGTTTTCACAGTACACCGAGAGGCAGACATGAATGTTAGTACATTTTGTGACACCACACCCGACAGTTAAAACAGAGAAACTTCATACTCGTAGTGGCAGTACAGGGATAGTCAGGTGATCGGCAGAGTCAGCAGGATTCATCCTGCGGGAATACTCTCCACAAAATCACGGACAACCTCATCAACTTAATATTAAGATATTTTCTCAAACGCAAAGCAGAAGATGAAGCATCACCAAATATGCTTCCAAACCAAAGACTAGAAAATATGATGAAGCATATCTTGCCTTTGGCTTCACCTGCACAACAGTGCAGACATGGTAGGTCTCCCTAGAATTTGTTTCCCCCGTGTTGGGGAATGCGCTGGGCTCTCCAAATCACGGACAAACAGCATCTCACAGTTGTTTATGTTTTTAATCCCACTTTGCACAGAGAGGCATTTTTTGAAAAATACAGTGTTGAATATTCTTACACAGTTAGAAAAAAACAACTACACGTTAAATAATTACACCATAAGGATGGTTTGTTTTTCTGTTATTTAAAAGAGGTAGTAGTTTATTTGCTACCTGCAATTTATTGACATTTACTTTAATTTGTTTAATTGTTTACAAAAGGTTTGAGGTGTGAAATAAACTGCACTGGAGTTAGAAAACAAAACAGGGGTGTGTGTGGTTGGACGATGTGTTTGTGCCGGGGAGCCCCCCTCCCCACAAAGAGTTTCTTGTAAACCAAAGGGGGGGTCTAGGAAAAAAAGTTTGTGAACCACTGAACTACAGGGAATCACACGTGTCTTTACCACATTATTATAAGCTATATAAGCATTAGGATGTTAAAAACAATAGCATAAATTCTTACCTTGGCAATGAGAACTGTTGACTCTTATGTAACCTTGAGGGCAATCTATCAGGGGGAAAGCTGATGACGGGAGCATGTGAAGAGCAAAACAAAGAGAAGGAGCACATGTTAGTCGCAGTTTTGAGAGGAAATGTCTGGGTTCTTATTCTGTAATAATTCCAAAATACATTTATGAGTGTTCATTTAAAGTCTCATAAAGCAAAAAAGCATAAATCATGTTCCTGAAGGAAAGAAACGTATTCACTCTAAAATTGTAAAAAATGTTAATTATAGTCAATTTAAGTTAACAGCGTACCTTTACCGTGGTTTAAGTGAAGGTACTGTATTGCATTTTTTTAGATATTTTTTTTTTTGTATGTAACCTCAGGCTGATAGTCAAATTCAAATATAGACTGTCATTGAGAATCAGAACCCAGTCAATATAAATATGTTTGTCACTATGCGAGCTGTTTTGCGTATAACTGAATTACATATTTAATCTCTGTAGTTTCAGCGTGTTGCTGTAAAATGAATATAAACTATTTGTATCTTTAAACAAACAGGTTGAAGAGTAGATATGATTTAGTTCTAAACCAAACAGACAGAAGAAAAAAACAATCATATTAAATTATATAGAGAGATGAGCTGAGATAAAAATACATTTATTTGAGCTTCTTCACGCAATAAGATGAGCAGCAAAGCCTCTATTATCTGTAAAAATACAATGGATTCATTCACTGAAAAATGACTAAATTAAGGTAATGATAGTTAGTTAAGACAGGATACAGTGTTCAAAAAGAGTTATTAATGGAACCATGAAGGGTTGCAGGGAAGGAGGTGGACGTAGCTGCTAGAAGCTACTTAAGCAGCAACATTAGTGCACAGTATTGCAAACATGGGGAGTCAGTCTCACTGCAGTACAGCTGGACATAGGAACCAGTGGGTAGGTGGTACCCAAATACTCAAAAGAAGATTGATATTTTGTTGAGAACAAAACAAGGCAATGATTGTTTGACCAAGAAAGCCAGTCTATTTACCAGTTACCACAGTCTCCATCGCACAATGGACTATTTCACACTTAAATGTTTAAAAAAAAGAAAAAACACCTCATGCCTCCACCATTCCTGAGGAGAGAACAGAGAGTGCAAATCTCTGGCCCTTTGGTGACTCCCACTAAAATGCTGGATATGAAAAGACTTAATCTTCCCTGTCCTGGTGTCTTATTGCATGTGTGCTAAAGCAAGCACACATGCAATAAAAGCAAGTCTTTCAGTTCTATTCTCTCCTATACACTAAGAACTATATCCTGAGCAGCTCAGGTGTGCAATCAGTCTTTTTAGACAACAGATTCCGTGGTGTCCCTAACAGCTGTGTTTTATGACAAAAAAACTGCTCCTCGCTGTTTAACCAGATGTGTATGCGAGGCCCTGACAGATTAAAAGATGGATCAAAGACCTATTGTTTCTGAAACTGTTGTTTCCCTTCGTTCAATAAAAACTTCATTGCTGTTTTGTATACTTTTTAAAGACTGAACAATTAGTCAAAAGCTGCAGCAGGGAGTTCATCTTTGCAGTTTTGTATTAATATTTCCCTAAAAATAGGGAAGGCCTAGTACAGAAGAGCAGGACAGAAATCCTTTGGCAATGACAAAGCTGAGGGAATGGATTGGACTGGAGTCACTGATTAATGCTGAAACTGAATCAACTTTGAAATGGGGACACAGGGAGAAGACAGGCTCAAATTTCTGATACAAGTGTAAGTTGAATACAAAAGAATGAGTGTGCACCGAGCTGAGCTACAGCGTTAGTTAAAAGACCTTTACAATACTATAACCTCAAATCTACTGAAGCAGTACATATATTTTTTGTGTCAATAACCAAAAATTTACAGAGAAATTACTTTTGCTCAGGAGAAAGGAGAAAACTTAACATGGGCACTCCAAAAACTCAGGCTGCTCTGGACGTCTCACTGGTTTGGAAAGGTCATTTATTCTATGAGAATGAAAAGACTTCAAATAGAAAAATAAATAAATAAAATAAAGACCCTAAATTCTTCAGTGGGGGACAGTGATCATGTCATCAGCTGTAAGGTTTTGTAATCTTAGAAACTTTCTGAAACTTGTCACTGTTAGGACACTACAGGAGATATCAGAAAATGAAGAACAGCTGAAAATGTAAAGTCTTGGGACTGATTTCAATGTTGACTTTTTTTCTCTACCTTCTGAAACAGCTGAACATTTTTGATGGCTTCTGTAGCACAAAGACTACATTTTTAATGTATACTGTATACTGAGTACTGTGAATTCTTAAATAGCATTCACGTTAATAATGTTCAAATTCGCAGCTCTCTAGCCCTCTGATGCATGAATTATGAAAGCCTTGGTCAAGATTTTTTTCTTAAGTGCTTTTATTCTTCTCAGGACATGAAAAAAAAGTTCAACTCTTTTTTTTCCAAAAATATGTTTTTTATAAAGTTATAAACTTGTCCACTCCAGTGGACTACATGCGCCCAAGCACTTAGCATGAAATGGTAAATGGACTGGTTCTTATATAGCGCTTTTCTACTCTTTCTGAGCACTCAAAGCGCTGTACACAACTTGTACATTCACCCATTCGCACAAGCACATTTTTCTAAGTGCTTTCTAAGTTACATTCACACACATTCATACTCCGATGGATGCATCGGAGAGCAATTTGGGGTTAGTATCTTGCCCAAGGATATTTGGCATGCAGACTGGGGAAGCCAGGGATCGAACCACCAACCTTCCGATCAGTAGATGACCTGCTCTACCACCTGAGCTACAGCCACACCGAAATGCTGTGAATTTACTGTAAAAATGAATTACCTTGTGTTCTATTGTAAATATACAAACACTTGTTTGCTTGTATCCTTTGAAAAACACCTCAGCAATTTTTTGGAACTTTCAAGTCATATAACCCCAATGTTTAGACGTAAATAACAAAACCAATCAACAGTCCTAGCTGTGACTCCTACACCTGAATATGGCAAACTATCTCCAACAAGATAAACATTTTTGAATCTTCTATAACGATGCAGGACAGTATTACCAAGCCCTTATTAGCATGCTGGAAGAAAACACAAACTGACATCTTAGTCTCTGCATCTCCGAACACTTCTATGTTCATCACACCTAGGCTGTGCGAATGTTTGCAAAGCATCCAGGGCACAATGGCACACAGGTATATACCACCTCTTGTTTCGACGTCTGTGGGGGTACATTGCCAGACATTGGTCAACAAGATCAACCCCACCCATGTGTTGATTAAAAAGGGCCACAGAGAAGGGCTTTTGGATCATCGTCATCTTTTTTTTCCTTCTTGACCCATCTGTTGGAAACATCTTCAGGGGATTGGTCAGCACAGGACGAGACCATGTGGTTGACAGAACTGTCGAACCATATAGCCTGTCATATAGCCTAAAGTTCCTGCTCTCACCCATACCTTCACTCCCCAGGGTTTGGGCTTTTTTGTATGTATTGCTTGATGGACAGTAGGCCTTTGAAAGGAATTATCTGCTCATCAACTGACTGAAATTCCTCAGGGTCTGCTGCTGCCTTGAATGTCTCCTGAAGAGCACATAGGATTGGTCTTATTTTGAAGAGCCTGTCTGTGTTTGCTGGCTGGTAAGTCAAGTTATCCACAAAGTGCAGGTATCTCAGGATTCGCTCATATCTGCTTACAGACATGGCATTTGCAATTATTCCAAGACGAAGACTGTCCTCACTAGACCAGTACATTCGTGCCCTAGGATACCAAATGTACCCCATGATCAGGTTGATCCCTAAAAAAACCTGCATCTCTTCTCCTGTTACTGACAGTTCTTTCCCTTGGTGTTGTATGTTATATTATCAATTATATCTGCTGGAAACAGATCTCTGAAGAAATCTATGGGATCCTTCCCTTCCACATTCAATTTCCACTCTCCTAGAAAAGGAGGCAAGTCTCCATCAAAGTCATTGACAGGATATGCCAGCAGTGGTGGGCAGGGGTGACAGTTTGTCTGCCATCTTTGATTCAGAGGAAATTTACTTGCAGTTGCACTAACTGAACACTGAATTGACCTCAATGGAGCATGGCAGCAGAGAGCACTCTAGAGGCTAATATGCAGTTCCACCATAGAAACCAATGCATTAAAGAGATATGTACGTTTTAGTAGCTGTCCACTCCAGTGACCACTATGCATCAGAGGGCTAGCTTTCAACATTTTGGTCAGCGTTTTCGGATCTATGCTCTGCTATTAGATACTAGTTTAAATACGAATAATTAGTATCTAAATTAATTCAGCATTAGATTCGAGGAAGGACCAAATTCTTTGGGAGGGGCTCAGGTACATTATAACTTTCTGGTAATATACTGCCCCCTTCTGTGGACAGTTAAGGTTATGTTTTTAATCTAACAAACTGCACCTTTAATGTAACCAAACTGCAATAAGGTGTGAAAATCCACAATGTTTAAAATATTTACTCACAGCTATATTCCTTGCAAACACTGGATATGGATTAGGATGCTGTGAATAATACTCAATTTGCTGTTGCACACAATAACCAACATGTTGCTATTGTAACAATGAGTTTGCAAAGTGTGTTTTCACATATGGATATTTATGGATTTACACAAAAGTACTACAGTACCACCCCTTTCCTCAGTTCAGCTGGCGATAATACACTAGAGTGCGTCTTTTCATGCTCTACATACAACAGCGTTGGCTTCAAAGACAAGTTCCACAGTTCTATAAAGGGAGTAGTGTTGAGTAGCCAGCTACTACATAAAAAGGCTGGCAATTCCATCCTCACCTCCCCCACACACTCAGTTTAGCTGGTACCACTTTAAACAGAGCTAAGAAGCAAGGGCCAGCACCACATGCTGCCTTGGCATTTAGTGCTTTTCCTCTCTGGAAGTAGCTGTTTGGATGAAAGTCACCTGTTTGTTAAGTCGACCCAGTACAAGACTCATAATGTTTCCTAGCTGCATTTTTGTTTTGCTTGTCACTAGCTGAAAGTTATGGCTGCAAAAGACACATTGAGCTGTGTTGAAACATTTTTAGAGTGTGGGTTTAAAGCCAGCTGGATATTTTGCTTTGACTGCTTTTAAGGAAGCCCAGTCTGAAATTTTACACTACTTTGAAAAAATGTCTTGAGGCATCCCTCATGTCTATATATTTTGCTTCTGAGGAGCCAGACTTTGTTGTCATTTTTTGAAAGCAGTCTTACTTTGACTGCCAATTACTTTGGAAATTGGCTGCTTTTTCATTCATTTTGAGTCCAGTCATCAAACCTGAACATTTTCCAAGAACAGGTCTTTTGTTATCGTTTGCTTGTTTTTTAAGCAACTTAACATTGACCTTTCAAACAGCTAAGCATAAAAATCATGGCTCAAGGTAGCTCAAGGGCTGAATAAGTGTACTGTGTAAACACAACTTAGCAAAGAACCAGTTGTGTCCCAGTTTCATCTGCATTTGCTGCCAACATTCAAAAAAGAGCTTTCAAATGTTCTTAAAGAAGCCTGGAGATCTACTCCTGAACACAACTTAAAGAACACAACTACAAGAAAGCAACTATTGACTTTCAAGGTGGGATTCTGTTTTTGTTAAAATCTCTATCTTCACTAAGATTTACACATATTATAATTGCTACACCTATTTGCTGTTTACCTAGAAAAATATAACAAAATGAGTGTTAATTCAAGATTTTTGTGCAGTATTATATTTGAAGACAAACTAGTCTTTGCAGAATTACACTAATTATATTCTCATTAAAATATCATCTTACATGTCCTAAGACATGATATGCTGTCAGTGAGGATCTGCTGCCAAACACACAGCATGTAATATAAAAGGTTAATGAGGTTGCTAAGAAAGTTGATACAGCATAATCTCAATACCACAGTGTGAAAGGGCACTGAGATGCTCCTCCACATGTTGGTGTAAAGGTTTAGAAAAGCAGGGCATTAATATCAGGCGAGTCAGCTGGATCGTCTTTCTCATGAACTGAACTGAACCAGTGCTCTTATTTATTCATAAAACACTGCCCTCATAAGTGTCAGTGCATCACTTTACCAGCTCTTAAAAACCATAACTACTCCAGTGATTGTGTATCATGTCAGTGGAAGCAGCAGCTGCCAAGGTTTCCTGGGTCACGCTAGAGAAACATCCAATCCAACGCATTTCAGTTTGACTCAATTCACTTTTATTTACATAGCACCAAATCACTGCAACAGCAAACTCAAGACGTTTTATACTGTAAGGTAAAGACCCTAAAACAGTCAGAGACAACTTCTCTGAGCAAGCACTTTGTGACAGTGGGAAGGAAAAACTCCCTTTTAACAGGAAGAAAGAGATTAGCCAGAGATTATTAATAATGATTAAATGCAGAGTGGTGTGTAAGCACACAGAGAGTGTAATGGAAAAGTCATTCTTGCTCATTCACAGATTTTTACACATCCTTTAATCAACACATTTCTTCTATCCTTTTTGCTTGGTGAACAAAACATCTCCAAGACCCCAACAGCACAAACACAGCAGACAGTTGCAGACAGGGTAGAGACGTCTATCAGTTACTGCTGCCTGTGTTGATATCCACCAGTCAGCCAAAGGTGCCGCTCCATTAACACAAGAATCCAGACGAATGCGTCATAAAAAATCCAACCCCCTAAGCTGTATAAATGTTTACGTGTTAAGTGGGGAATGACTCACTTTTGGAGCTATTCTTAAGTGGCCGTTAGAAGAACTGACGTTTTTGACGCTGCATTGGATTCAGTTTATAAAAATCTGAGGGCTGCCACTTAATTCACACACACCATTATGTTTATTTGTGTGAGGCGCTTTCTGTGTTTGTGCTGGAGACATTGTAGCAACAACTCTAATTTTTGCTGCTTCAAAAGCTTTTATGGTGTATAGGGCTTTTTTTTAGTTTTCAGCCATCGTTATTAGAATGAAACAAATATTATTACTCTTATTAAGATATACTGTCTGTGGTTTTTCCTACTCATGTGGTACGCCCAGTAGGCGGTCAAAATCAGAGTCAAATTCTGTACTTTTCCACTATGCCATTACTTTCAAAATGCATTAAGAAGTGGAAAACTAGAAAAAATATTCTATTGGCAGCTCTGTGTTAAATTCTGTTGTTGATGGAACACAACTTAAAATACATAAACAATACCTTTAATGTTAATGATTTTCATATTTAGATTTCCATTCAAGATTTGAAAGTGGGCACTGGGACTGCAGAGCCCAGACCACCTGTCGGCATTTCTTCCCCTCAACGTTAATTTCATGGCTACGACCATGATGCTACGAATTCACTACCACTTTTAGAAAAACATCTAGACCTGGACTTACATGGTTTCTTCGGACACTTTTGGCATTTGTGGAATCCCCACGAGGTCCCAATGGTCCCACAGCACTGCTCCAGCTTAGTTAGAATGGGCAGAGCCTTTCCACACTAACACATCGAGATGGAGAGAACAGAGAAAAGGACAAAACAGTGAGGATTAATATTTTTGCTCCTGTGTATCCTCAGAGGACAAAAATAAATGCAAACCTCCTCGTAAAATATGATCTGGTAATGGAGAGAATATTAATTTTAAACTTTGAGCTATACTAACTAACAAGCATTATTTCTGTTCTGTATTTTACATCCATCGTCTTCTATAAATGTGTCTTTGGGATTAATACCACCGGTGTCATGTTGTACTGTTTTGTAGTCTTTGTGCCTCTCATTGTTGTCCATATCTAATCAAAATATTTCTCAGACTTTTTGATTGATTGGTTTAGATTAGGGATGCACCGATACCGATACTGGTATCGAGTATCGGGGCCGATACTGTAAAATGTGTGTGTACTAATACTCGTATAAGTTAACCGATACCATGAACTGATACCAACTTATTTCATTAATCAGAGGGTGGCTTGTCATTTCTGTTGTAGTTTTTTAGATTGGCCACTAGGGAGTCAATTATTATTTTATTTATTATTTATTTAATAATAATTATTTTGTTTGTTTGTTTACATTATGGACACTCTGCAACAATTTAAAAGTTTATTTTATTCTCAAACCTAATTTGTATTTATTTTATTCCAAACAGAAGTGTTTATTTATTATTCTTAAAGCTCGAGACAGTGACAATAGTTCAGTGATATTTTGTTAAATTACAATGTGGAGACTCTCCAATAATTTAACAGAAGTGCTTATTTTTCACTTGAAATTTTTTTGTGGTCATTTTTATTAAGATATTATTTATTATCGGCAGAGAATATAATAAAACCTGTCTTCCAATTAATTGTATGTGTGTGTGTGTGTGTGTGTGTGGTAGAAGTATCGTTTTTTGTACTCTGTATCGGCAAGTACTCAGATCCAAGTATCGGTATCATATCGGTTTGAAAAAATTGGTATCGTTGCATCCCTAGTTTAGATTACTGAAACTGAAAGGCTTACTTGATCTAACAGATGTGTTATGACTGTAATTAAGCTCACAAACAGCAGACATGTCTGACATTGTACCTGACTGCCTGCTGTCTCCTGGAAGCAGCGGCCCAGTGCATTCTTAGAGGTGACAGGCTGGTACTGAGGAATCTGGTAGCTGTGCTGGCCTGGATAGACTATGTTGTAGCCATGGTGCTGGATGTTCTGGCTGCTTTCGCTGTGATGGTAGCTATAACTAGTGGATGATGAGGAGCCTTTTGTTTGCTGTCCATTGTTGTTGTAATTGTCCAACTGAGACACCTGGTGGAACTGAACTGAGGCCTCTGGGGGGTGATTGATGTGGATGTTGACGATGCCTGGGCCGTACAGGAAGAAAAACACATACTGTATGCAAGCATGACACTGATGTGGTGCATCACAGTAGATGATTAAGATTAACCATCTTTGTTAGGTTTATGATGTCACTAGTAAGGAGTCCAACTCTCCCCAAAAGCAAGAGACAAACAAAAATGACAAAAAAAGTAACAAATTGTGATATGCCTCAGTTACAATAAATCCTATTAATAAGTAAATAAATAAACCCTAAGCCTAATCCTATTTTGAAGAAGACAAAAACTGATATTTTAGGAGAAGATGCACATATTTATTGATGTGCATCAACTGGATTATTTCTCTTTGTTTCTTGATTGCCAAGACCCGAGAGACCAATCTAATTGGATAAAACACATATAATGATTGTCTAGGCCAATGTCACATTTCACTCACCAGGTGTCTGGCCGTTGCTATAGGTCAGAGGCAGGGTGTGTGTGGAGTGGACCTGATTCTGGCTGTAGCCTCCTGATGTCTGCTGGTGTCCGTTCTGAACCGCCATCTGGCAGAACTTTCCGGTGAAGTTTGGAGGGCATTGGCATTTGTCCCTGGTGCTGCACTTACCGCCATTTATACAGGGCAGGTGACACACCACTAAGCAGAGGAAAGACCAAGCGAAAGGTGTTAATGCGCTACTGGCTCCACTTCAACACACACAAACACTCGCCAAAAAAGAATTTGAAATGATCAACAAATCAGCGAGTCAGCCCAGATTTTCATTTGTGTGACTGGTTAGCACATGTCACCACGAAACAAGTAAAATGCCAGCTATTCAAGGGAAAATATTATTCTTAGAGACGTCTACTGTTCTCACAGACCATGAACACACAGCACAGAGCAGGTTGCAGATCTGTACACATAACTTGGAGTGGATAGGTACAGACATCAGCGTGTACGGGTGAAGTGAGGGATACAACAAATTCACTGTTTTTCAGGCAAAAGGTTCACACTGACAGTAAACCAGGTGATGCAATATATATGTAAGGACTGTTTCCTGTTTAACTGTGTAATGTAGTCTAAGAAATTAAATACAAGATCCAAGACAAAATAAAAATGTGGTGTCAAGCTTTGACATCTCTTTCAGCTCTGACTGATTATTTTCTTGTCTCAGAGCCTGAACCAGAGGTCATCCATGAACAGGAAAATCATGTCACTCACTTCTAAAAACTCCAGCCCACCACAGCAGCCGTTAATCATCACTGTCAAACATCTTTCCACACAATCACCCTACATACCTCATCAGCACAGGGCACACCACATGGAAAATGTCCTGCATACGAGCTAGTATGAAATTCACCAGTGTGTGAGCACATGTTTACACGTGCTTAATCCCTGCTTATTCCACTTTTCATTTTACTCAGTATGACTCTCAGTGACATGTATAAATGAAGTGGATGCAACTACTGCCATCTCTTAGTGTGTACATTATTATTTTAAAGCCTTTTGGACTGAGAATTAACCACATTGTTGGTAACAAGGGTAGAGCAGGCTAGGACTGAGGGGTTATGTGACTGAAAGAGCAGAAGACACTTTGCACAACCATGTGGTAGTCAATCACAAAATAGCCCGACTTTAGAGTATACAACTTTTATGTTGTCTTTTTTTTGTTTTCAAACATAAACTGCTGGACAGTTTAAAGTGAGATGTTTGCTAATAGAAACTGTGATGCTTTTCCTTATTTTTGTCATAAACTGTTGCATTGGCCGAACGCATCATTCTATCAGAGTTTCCTGACCTGCTGTCCATCTACACCAAGCGGTGCAAGACTCAAGCCAGGAATATTACGATGGACCTCTCCCATCCCAACAATGGACTCTGGGAATCGCTTCCGCTCCCTTAAGGCCAAAACAGAGAGAATGAGGTGGAGCTTCATCCCCCAGGCTATTCGGGCCCTGAACCAGGTGTAGGACTGGACTCTCTCACACACATCGCATCACCGCACGCACTCTGTTTATTTGCACACTTCTTATAATTTATAATTTCCTGTTCTTCATAATTTCTTTCATAAATCATTATTTTCAGATTCTTTTTACTGTAAAATTAAAAGTTAAAATCTGTAAATTTTGTAGTAACCTGTAAATCTGTAAATCTTACTGTCATTTAATGTCATTTAATAAGCATTTCGCCACATGTCGCACTGTGTATGGTGCTGTGTGTGACAAATAAGATTTGAATTTGAATGTCCCGTGGGCTAAAAGCTTCAGACTGCTCTAAATACTTGGGTTTTAGACAGTTTTTTTCTATTCTTGGACCTGTATGATGTCAGTGACGATGGCCCTTTAGCCCTTCGTCTCAGATAAACAGCTGTAGTAATAAACACAGTTTAAAATACTTGCTGTCCAGACCTTCTGTTTCTGTGGGCCATCCAATCAGAAGGCCTTGGCTTGAAGGGAGAGGAATTAAAATAACTTCTTTCAGACAGACAGTGATCTTAGGTCCAGTATAAGATGAATATAAAGAATATTTTGAATTATGCAAATCCAGTGTAGTGAAATCTAAGAATAAAAATTTGGACTTGGAAATGAGCAGAACAGGGTTTCAGTGTCCAGCTGACTCAACGCTAAAACCTTACGCGTGTTCTGTCATTGTTCTGTAAAACAGCTGTTCTGTGTTTGAGTTGTTGCACTATATTTAGACTTTGTTTACTGATGTTGGCATTTACTTACTTTTATGTTACATTACCAAAGGTGTGACACCATTGGTGTGACACCTCCCCACTGCTGTCAGACTCCACAATAAAGACTTTAACTGATCAAACACATCCACAAATGTGCAATAATCTTTTCTGGCATCGTTGTATTTTTTACTCAGTTGTATATAGCATTTGTATTCTATTTTTTTCTTATTGTATATTTTATTCTTTTTTATTCTACTGTATATAGTATTTTATTTTATTCTATTCTGTACAGTTGTGTACTGTATTTATTCTTATTGTATTCTAATTTTTGCTTCATAACTTTTGCACTGTCCACTTCCTGCTGTGACAAAACAAATTTCCCACGTGTGGGACTAATAAAGGTTATCTTATCTTATCTCTTATCTTACCATGGGTGCAGTGGGTTACTGATTTAATGATCATCATTGTGTTTGTTCAGATTAGATGCCCTGCTTGATGTTTAACCTCCTAGGACCTGGCGTCCACATATGTGGACATCACATTTTGGGTTATTTAGACCAAAATACTAAATTTTGCTCTACAAGGGCCTGATATCCACTTATGAGGACATTATACTGCTACTGTTCTATCAAAATTTTAAACGAATATCCTCATATGTGGCTCTTATTTTTCTTAAAAACAAAAATAAGGTAAAAGAAAAATCTGGTAATTCTTTGTTTTTACATTCATTGGGCCCCAATCAGCCCAAATGTCAAAGAGAAATTAAAAATGCATGGCGTGGAAGAGTTCGGGTCTTAGGAGGTTAAAGTAAAGAGTTTTAGTACAGAAGCACAGATGATATCACTGATGTGTGTCCAGAGTGAGTCACTGCTCACTATAAAATAATCAGCATAACGGTAATGTGAGTGTATTGCAGCGAGACTTTGTGTACATGAACATGAAATTTATTCTAATCAGCCAGACAGAATTGGAAATTAAAGCTGGTGTCTATTACAAACCTGTTTCAAATAAAGGCCACAAATACTACCTTCCACAGTCTGTAAATACAGGGAGTCATCACTGTTTGATGAAACATTTTGTTTGTTACTCTAAATATGATTATATTTAACAAAATAAACAGCCTATACTTAACTAGCTGCTATTCCCATAAACTCCACTTCTAACTGGAGAGGGTGTAGTTGCCACCTGCTGGCATACAAATAATTTGGTATACCCAAATGTAAAAGCTTGAGAAAGAAGAAACTGCAAGACCAAAATTCAAAAATGTGTTCTCAGACCTCAGCAGACAACCTGCTGAATTTAATGTTATTATTAGAGTGAGAACTGAGGAAGACTCAAGACATCATAAACCAAAAATTATCCTTTCAAGAAGGAAGGATAATTCTCATGTGCAGAAGGAGCACCAGCCAGTGTGCACACACTGTGATTTTCAAAAGCAGCTCTTTGAAAATGAAATGTTGAGATCTAAGACCTCTGTTTTTCCCGTTCTCCATTTTTTATACTCAGCTGAGATAATAGGACAGTCCCTCTCAGTGTTGGGGTTTTATATAGTAAACCTGAGTCTCATTGCCTGTGTTCTTAAAAGATTATTCACTCTCAAAGGAATTCCATTTAGCACAACACATGTACTGTATACATACCCTCTCCACAGAAGTCAACAAAGTGAATATTAAAGAGGCTATTCAGATTTCAGTTTCTGTAAATTAGATTTAGCTAAGATCACTATAGTCAAAAGATCATTATTTCCACTTGCGGTGATTTATATTTTTTGTTATATTGAGCAGAGAGCACACCTTTCCACACTTCAAAATACAAACATGGACATCCAGCAGGACCCCCAGACCCCTCAGAAAAGGGTGTGACAGCAAATAATATATTAGGCTACGTTCACACTGCAGGCGAAAGCGCATCAAATCCGATTTTTTTGACCCTATGCGACCCATATCCGATCATGCTATGACAGTGTGAACGGCGCAAATCCGATATTTTCAAATCCGATCTGGGTCACTTTCATATGTGGTACTGAATTGGATACATTTCCGATGTTTTAGAAAGCGACTGCTGTTTGAACGGTCATGTCGCATTAAATCCGTCTTTTACGTCACCGACACAAGACAGACGCCAATTATCAGCGCCCGAGAAGACATCGCGAACGCTTCCTGGCCATCCAGTGTAGATGCCAGTGAAACTGTTGGGAAGACAATGTTGGAGAAACGTGAACATTTTATTTGTACTGTATAATCTGCAGATTCTGACAGAAATCTGCAACTATCCTTTGAAGCACCGCTCCTCTAAAACAACAATAAGGATCATTATTAGGTTATTTACATTATTATGTAAATAACAAAATAACTTAAAGCAAAAGTTGGGAAACTTAAAGTCCGAAGTCTTTATATTAAGGCCATCAGTCAAACAATATTGTTTGCTCTGGGTCTGAACAGAGTGTGTGTGACGTCTTCTTTTGCGCATGCGGGCCACTTTGAGCGTTCACACTAGAGCGCATTTGCTGTCGCATTTTATTTGTAGTGTGAACAAGCAGACAAAAAAATCGGATTTGATCAAAAAATCGGAATTGAGCATTAAGACCTGCAGTGTGAACGTAGCCTTAGAGTCAGTACAAAAAGAGGAGTTGAAATGAAGGGGTTTGCAAAGTAAACAGCTTGCAGAGCATGCTCTATGTGGTATTTGACAGTCGAGTCCATGGAAGGATATCAACTGGGTACTTAAAGCACCAAAGTCAAAATATTTTTTATATATTTTTAAAATATTTTTAACATTCTAAGCACTCAGCTCCTGATATTACTCAAACAATTTGTCTCTGACAGTGTCCTCATGAAAAGCAGAACCTAGGGACAAAAATAACCAAAGGTCAAAAGGTCAAAAACTGAATGTCCAGTTAGCATCCCCAGAAAATTTAGGACTGATGATGAATTTCATGAAGATCCCTCAGCTGCCACAACCCTGCTTCTATACACACAGAAGTAGTTTTCCAGGATGAAATTTCAAAGTGTGAAGCCAGAGGTTTTTACCAAGTCTTCTGGAAAATGCAGGTTTTCAGTTGATGTGACTGCGAGTGGAGAAAAGGAAAGAGGAGGCACGGATTCCAAAAGCTGATGAATGTTCTAAGTGTCCAGAATCAGAAACACTTCTGCTGAAAAACTCCCCATAATAACTCTGGAGATGTCGCTTCTGTTCATACACATGTGATTGATGATAAAACTGTGCACACTCTGGACAATAACCACTCTGTAATAACCATGTGACTGTGTGAAGGATAAGACAATAAAAACATGAATGATATCTGTACTGATAAATGAAAGACAATTAAACTGGAGGATTGTGTCCCGGCACTGTTCCAAGTGGCACCTTCACATTTAAGGAGACAGTCTGAGTCATATTTGGTTTTGGAAAGGAGCAGCGCCTGTGCAGAGAGTGCAGGATGTTTGCACACTTCTGAAAATCACCTGCTTCTGTCAGATGGTTTCAATTATAAAGAGTTTGTGCTAGGGAGCACTTCTTCAAAGATTTGTCTTCTTGTGCCTTAGAAAGATTGTGTCTATGTGGTCTCTCCAGTTATTGCAGCCTCCTTCAACTGGACATGCATGGTGTCAGGTTAACTGGTGATTCTAAACTGGACGTGAACTCTGTGTTAACCCTTTGGCAGACTGTCCATCCATCCAGGGTGTACCGCCTCACAATATAACAGCTGGGATAGGCTCCAGCTCAACCATGTGACTTGGACATGTGGAAACGGATGGTTGGACGGATGGATGGACTAGCTAAGAATAGCTAAACTGACTTGAAAATGAAAAGTGAAACTAAATTAAAGCTGAGACTTGCTAACATCTGGTACCGGTTATTTCATTTAAAACTGAATGTGAGAATGAGCATAGCCTGAAGAACAAAAAATGTAAGTGTCTAGACTGTTTATGCAGGATTCATTGCATATAAAATGAAAGTAATGCTGAAAGAAAATGAAAGCTACTTTCCTCACCATGAACTGGTACACCTGCATTTCTCCTTTAGGCCCTGCTGCTTTGCCTTCCACACTCACACTCACACCTCCCACCAAAACTTTATTTTTTGTTAAATCCAACTGTAAATGATTCGATGTTGTCTGGACTGCAACAAATGAGCTGGCAGCCACAGGCACCTTTAATAAAGGGAAGCAGAAACTGAGGGCCAGAAAGCTCTCAGCACTTGGAAAGACACTGGACTCACCTGGGAGAAAATATGCCAGAGGAGCTGGAAAAACACCACTTAATTCCACTCTCCAGGGGCTGCAGTGGGCCAAATGGGATGCACATTGAAAAGACTGAACCAGAGATTTTTTTAAACATATCCTGCTGTTTGCTGTGACGTTATTGTCTGAATACTGTTGTCTATCACCAAACCCTAAGTAGCTTTTATCTAACATTTTGCCACAAATCACTAATTTTCCAATATTTGCAAAATTTACCACATTAGGGCTAAAAAATTGGTAACATGGACTAACCTCACCTCTTAATCTTTGTGTTTTGATGTTTTCTGTCCCATTGCAACAGGTGTATAAAACTAAGCATCAAACCATACAGTCTGCCTCTATTAAAAAAAATTATAAAAGAATGGATGAAGGTGAATGAATTTGAGTGTTGTAATCTGTTCATCCCTCTGTGATCAGCTGTAGGTGGAAACAACCATCAAATGCTTGATATTTACCAGAGAGCCTCATGTCGCAGTTACAAACGTTCTAAATGTTGCAATCTTTGATTATTGTTGCACATGTTCAGAATTATCTCGTTTCATCCAAGTGACTTCTTCAGTCTCAGCTGATTGCAGGTTTCTCCAACCTTATAAACAGTACATCACATCATGAAGGCCCCGAGTAAATGTGGTTATCTCAGCTGGACTTTTGTCAGCCTATCAAATTGCTGCCATGAGCTTGGTGTCCACATTCTCACCTACAAAATGTTCAAATCAAACTGTTTAAATCTGCATTTCATCCTTTTATAAATCATTTAGCAAATCTTATCAGCGCCTTTATGTGCTGTAACCACAACGCTGTGACACTGCTGTCACAGCAGTAACAAGACTGGCCTACCGCAAATGTTTTGAACCTTCATCACCACAATAATTAGTGTGTAGCACCAGTGGATGGAAAAATAAAATCACAAATTATTTACATCATTTCTATGTACAATATTATTACTATAGAGAAGAACCATGAACTGCAGCCAGTGAGGCTGAGACAGTCACACAGATGGATGATAGACTGGGCTGATGTCCCAGTGAACATTTTTCTGCTGATTAGCTTGTGAAAAGTCCGGAGGCAGCTAAGTTATAACCAGATAGCATTTGATTGAAAATAAAGTTTATTCCACTAGGATTATTCTAAAGAGGTAATAAATTCTCCAGAACACAAGAGAATCCAAAATGGCAGGAGATGTTTAAACTTTGTAGAGCTTTAAAGTTTCTATTTTCCTCTGTTTACATGAAACTTACTGATAAATGCATCATCAAGTTGCATCTTCTGGACATGAGATCTCAGTTAACTGGCCAATAATGAGTATAAACACATCCACAGTTTAGGGAATCAGCACTCGTCCCTCATGAGGTAAGTATGATAAACAAGACGAGCATGATTTATTCGGTCTCAGTTCTTGAAGCTCACTATGGTGTGCAAGTAACTTTCATCTAGGCTCTGGCCTGCATACTGTTGCTGGAATGAGAAAGACAGAGAAAGGAAGCGCTTGATCTTTAAGGGGAGGACGAAGCAAGCTTGGACAAGCATGTGAGCTCATAGCAAATGTTACGACTGTAAACATGTTTGTGCCTGGTGCTGCCTTTTGGAGCATTTTTACTGCTCTGTGCAGTTTTGGTGTGTGAAGTTCTACTTTATTATTGGCCTGTTATTTAGCATGAGGTAGCCAATATTAGTTTCTATGCAATGCATCATCCTAATCAAGTTTGCTCACATTACATGATAACTGAGCACGCCACCATTCTCAACTAAATAGGCGCACTTCTGGTTGCCAAAAATGGCAATTTTATCAAACAAAACAGCAAATGGTGCGTATTAAAAGTGACAGATGGACTGGCGCAGTAGTTACAGTACTGTGGATGCTATACTGGTCTGCTGTGGTGAGAGCTGGGCATGAAAGTGAAGCTGTTGATTTACTGTTTGATCTGCATTCAAACCCATAACTACAGCCACAAGCTGGAGGTAGCGCCCGAAACGGAGTGTGACAACTCTAAAATCGTTGAAAGATTTAGCAACTGCAGAAAACCCCTTTTGATGGATGCCTTTTTAACATATAAGAAAGCATGCAAGTTAGCTGCCACGTTAACTCTCATTTCTCTCAATCCTATGGTGGGAAGTGGTGCCCATAGTGTGGGCAGAGACAGCATACCCACAATATGCCCAGATTCTACGTGTGGGACCCACATGTGCACACACATGCATATTAGTGTATTACCACCACTAATTGATATTGAGTGAACAGTAGAATAAAGAAACTTTACTGTTTAAACAAGCTTTCTGTTGACCAATGCTTTTTACATTTTTATATTTTAATTTACATTTGTGTATATTGTGCATTTTGCTATTTATCGTACTGTTTATTTTAATCTCTGTGTGCAGCGCTTTGTGACTACCTGTCTATGAAAAGCACTTAATAAATAAACTTTACTTACTTACTTACTTAGAATATTGCTTAAAAAAAGCTAGTTTTATCACTCCCTTATTCACATTATATTACACCAGATACTCTTCCTGACACAACCCTCAAGTGATTTAAGGCTCCTCCCAAGGACAAACCTTGCTCTTTTGCTTCATAGTCAGACATGTAAGGACAGGACAGGTTCCATAGGGAATCACCTGTCCTAATAAACAAACAAACAAACAACAAAAACACAATTCAAATCCTATCCCACTACTCAGTCTACAGTCGTTTGCAGTTCACTTCCAAAGTTCTTTTGCAACAAGTTAAGATCCAATTTAACTTCCATTTTATTGAGGTTATAAATCAGTCACCTTCTCTCAGCTTCATATATGTTCTATGGTTTCACCAGAATATTTCCCTGTATGCTGTTTCCCTATTATAAATACAGCATACATACACATACAGGGCCAGGTATGGATGAATTGTGGGACTGTATGGGCAGGGCAAACCAACACTTATCCCACACAGGCCCTAAGTGAGCGTCCAGGTCTTACAGCAGATGAGTTTTCTCTATATAAAACCCATATAGAGGCCCCTATCAGCTGTGTGCAGGCACACCCAACTGGGGCCCATGTGGGATAAATGTAGGTTTGGCCTGCCCAAACAACCCCACAGTTCATCCACAGCTACCCAGTGTGGGCCCGCATGGACATGTTTGCTAGCCAATCATATGATTACTGGATTACTTAAGCAATATTCATCTCCTTTATATCTCCACTTCAGCCTCTTCAGTGCATCCCCAGCCCCTCTTGAAGTTTTTCACTTTTACCACTTTTTGGTTATTGGTTACTGGCTCCAATACTGTCAAAGACTGGAAACATTCACCTAAAGTTATATTTATTCAATAGCCAGAAGGGAGTTCAGGCATCACTGGTAATCCATCCCAACACAAAAAAGAAAACCATCCTTCCGGGTCATTCACAGTTAACAGTCTGAGGCTCTTTTTCCGTGAGCTGGTGTTACTCCAGTCATACTAATTTGTTCAGCTGCGTCAGACAGGAATTCAGTGAGTTCCACTCTCCCCATGTTTATTCATGTGTCACAGCCAGATACACTCATCTGCTTCTTGTAAGGACTCAGGCGGGTTAAGACACAGTCTGCTGGCTCTGTGAAACACGAAACAACACCCATGCCATATGCTCTATTACACAGGAGCAGTTCATGACATTCTCCAGTTTTAATCTAATTGTCTACACTAATTTTGAGGTCATTAACCCTACCTTTGGTTTTACTGTTCCCTTTTGGTTTGATTTTTTTCTCTGTATTTTGTAAATGTTGTTATGATCTGTGTAAATGTGCTTATCCATATCTTAAAAGTTGGTGGTCAAAAATCAAAATTCAAGATCACATCGCAAAAGATGTCTTTAATTAAAACCACCAAACATCAGATACCCATGGTGATTATTCAGGGATAAATCTGGTCAGCCAGTCATGGACTTTAAAATCTTTTCATTTTGCCTCTAAATTTAGTTGAAAAGCTAAAGATGAAAAACATCAGTCTTTAAGTCCACCTAATTTCAACCATTCACCAATTAATATCACAGATTTTGCCATTTTTTGGCCACTCATCAATAACGTTTATCATTTCATCATCAGCTGATAGAGCTAACTGCTGTCTGGTCACAGTTGGCTGAATGAGACTGAGGCTGCTTTCTGATTGGTTTCTTCCATATCTACTATTAACTTGATGTTTCAGCTTTCTCTGCACTCAGCAGCTTTTACTTGACTACGCTGTAGAAGAGTCCAGTTCTAGCGGAGATACAATAAATAACTTTTGTTGGTGTGTTAGTTACAGCTAGCACCCGAAGCACTGTATATGATACTGACTGTATATGATACTGACTGTATATGATACTGATCTTTCAGATTTGTAAAATCTTTCTGTTGATACCGAGACGTGTCTCAGACATAGTGTTAGTTATCATCCGTTTATGGTGCATTCAATTCAATTTTATTTTTATAGTGCCAAATCACAACAGCAGTTGCCTCAAGGCACTTTTTATTGTAAGCTAAAGATCCCACATTATGCAAAATAACATTATTAGATTTGCATGGTACATTTGTTCTGAGCTCTTTCATGTTGATATTTCCACCCAGTGACGCAAACGCAATCTGTCCAGTGCTGATTAAAAAGTTAGACAAGGTACTGGTGACAATGTGCCACTCTCATCAACTGTGTAACTGTTCTTATTTGACATCACACATCAGCAGTTAATGACAAATGAGTCACCAGTATTATTTAAGAAAAATTTGGATTTGTGCATCGCTGGTCAAAAACTGTCATTAGAAAAATATATGACTGTTCACCATGTACGTTTGTCATGAGAGTCATAAGGGACAGTAAAATTATCATCCTTAAAATCAGCATAATCATGTTAAAATACAGCAGACTCTTTTCATTACGGCACAATAATTTCACACCTGTGTACTGTTGTGAAGGAACTTGGTGATAAAATGCAAAAGATTTTCATGTCAACAACATGTTTTTCCACCAGCAGCTCTAATATGCCAGATTTGACGCTTGTTAGTATTAATACCACCCATCGAGATTGGTAATGTGCGCAACCAACAAAAGCCAGGATCACTTACCTACTCTGAAGTTGGGTGCTGTCAGGGTATCTGTGGCATGACCATTCTCACTGATGATGGTGGTGGTGTTTCCCCGCTCACAGTTGTTGTGACACCTGCCACCTATGCAGGTCAGTTTGCAGACAGTGGGCGTGAAGACCACCTTGATTCTTCCCGTATGGTTGCCTGCTGCCGCCAAAAATATGGCACAAAGCAAGACAAGAGGGAGGGAGAGCAGAGGAACTTCGGTTATTCTTTGAGCCACTGGAAGTGAAATTACTTTCATGTTGAAGCTTGTCTCAATCATCTGCTAAGGCTTCAGTCAAAACAACGACTAAAATAAAGAAAGAAAAAAAAATACAGCTACTATGTAATTTTCAATTTCTCAAAAACTTGTGTCTCGGCCCAACACTTCAAACTGCCTGCCTATCTATTCCTCCTCCTTCTCCAGTGCTCCTAAATCCAGGGGCGCCTCTGAAATATGAGCAGGAATAAAGAAAAAAAATTGTGGGAGCGGGAGAAGTCAGCAAACAAAACTCTGGGATTCCTTCCAATTCGTCATCAGAAGTCTCTGAGAGGTGGATATCGGCATATCTTCCAAAACAGACAAACAGCAATTATGCCACCTTCAGCTCCAGTACAAGCATTCCTTGTGCTTCGCCTTTCTTTTCCTTCTCTCTTTCCCCTTGATTTTTACTCTTAAGGAACACTAGCACCTCAAATAAACAGCAAAATCTCCAAAAATACTATGAAGGCACCAAATCCGTAAAAAAGTTGCTCTAGTCTTACAGAGGAATGTAAGAAAAAAGCTTATCTCCCCATTCCTATGTTCGCTAAATATTCCTTCTCCACCCTCATGAAATCCAGCCCTCAGTTATTACTGACAGGAAAAAAAGAAGGCTTCAAAGTACACAGCATGTGTAACCTACTGTTTAACACATACACCTCCTTAGTTACATGAAGCGTTTTTTCTTTAATCCACTCAATTTTCTTCATCCCCCCACCCACCCACACACACACCCACCCACACACACACACACACACACACACACACACACACACACACACACACACACACACACAGTCTTTTAATATCTCTTCCCTATGCAGTGGTTCTTGGCATCCCTGTGTCAGGTCCAAACCCCTGTCTCCAGCACTCAGTGCTTTGTCTAAGACTGTCAGCTGTTCATGCCAGCGAGTGCAGACTCGTGGAGTAAATCCAAGGAGCTGAAAAAGAGGAATCTTTTTTTTTAAAACCCGAGAGCAGTGAAAACCACTGGATAAAACGCCCCAGGCTACCTAAACATTCACTAATAGGTGCAAAAATTAACTATTAAACAGGGACTTAATGTGATGTAGCGGTTACTACCCAAAGCCAATGGAAACTGGTTTTAAAAATAGTGCCAGGAGTATATATAGACGTCCAAAATTTAAAGTCCACACATGGTTTGTCCAATTCCCCTTGGAGGGAAGATTATTTCCAAAAGGAAATAAACAAGGAAAGGAGAATGGCAAAGTAACTGTGGGCAGGGGGAATGTGGGACTTCACTTCACTAAAGGAACAAAAATATAAACAAAAGGTGCCAAAACATCCACCTGGAAACCTCCAATCTGCAAACAATTTTGAAGCTTTTTTAAAACAAACATTCGTCTAAAGAAAATGAAATGTTAAGGTTTACTGAGCCACTGTGCTGATATATAGTATTCACCCAAGTTTGTCTTTATTTTGGCTTATTATTTATTTTTATTTTCTTACACCATATTGCTCAGAAGAAGAGTCAAATTCAAATCAGTTCAATTGTCACCACAAGACGCTTTATATTTTAAGGTAGACCCTACAATAATACATACAGAGAAACCCAACAATATTATGACCCCCTATGAGCAAGCACTTTGGCGACAGTGGGAAGAAAAAACTCCCTTTTAACAGGAAGAAACCTCCGGCAGAACCAGGCTCAGGGAGGGGAAAATGCAAATGCATCAGTTTCCCTCTTTAAATGAGAACATAAAGAGAGTCTGCAGCTGAAGATAACCTGGATAAAAAATTCAAAAGGTTGAAAGCTATGGTGCTATTTTTGTGCCACTATTCTGAGCGCACGTAAAAAAAATTTGAGCCCACGTAAAAAAGTTTGCAGGTGCAAGTTTTGCATTTTGAGGAGAAATTTATTTTGAGCAAAGAAAAGCTAAATTTGAGTGAACAAAATTCATTGCTGTGTGCAAAAACTGTATTTCAGTGTTTGCTATTATCCACACACACAATAGCAGCCCCTCTCGCTCAGTTTTTGCATTTGCGCTTGTGCAATGTGTTGCTCGCGCTCTCAACATTTCTGCCCGTGCACGTTCAACTCTTTCTCTACACCGTTATATTTGTGCCACAAAACCAGCCAATCACAGACTTGGATGCAAAAAATCTGATTGGCTGTTTTGGTCTCCAATCAGCTTGAAATGACAAAATGCAATATCCCAGAATCCATTTCATTCAAAACTCAAACGAGGCAGTGGCAGAAGAACACAGAGTGGCGGAGTTTGAAATATTACTCTTTCTGGGTCACAAAAGAAACTTTTAAGATATTTTCATGCGAGAATGGTGCTGTGTAAACTTCAAATATCTGCTTGATTTATCAAGACATCACATATTTGCATAAGTGCTCTAATGTTTTCGGAGATGCCTGTTACCCCCCAGCTGACCGGGTGGTCACTCGGGTTAAACATAATATAAAAGGCTGAACTGACAAAAAATCGTCCGACTACACCACCAGGTATTATAGAAAAAAACATAAAGCCTTTGAACTAAAACAAAGCTGTTGTGACAGTGATGTACACTGTCTTGTTGGTATATATTTATGATTTGTATCATCTTCATGTTTCCCTCTCACCACGTATCCAAACCGATATCATGACCAGCAGCTTTACAGCTGTGGCTCCAGCAAACATCAGCTGATACTAGAAAGTAATATTAAATAAATTCTAACAACAGCTGATCAAGCTTGAACGTCATTTTATTTCATTTCATTTCATTTATTTATTTCACACTTGGTACAACAGTTTCCACAGTTAGTTCTTTCAGACAAACCAACCACACTTTCTATCAGTAAAGCAACCATGTGTGAAAAGGAGCAGGAAGAAGAAAATATTCTTATTAAACCCCGCCCCCTATCTACAATCCAACTTATATTGCAAGTGGGCACCAAAAATCAAGGAACAAACTAACATTAGCATTTATCTCCGGTCCTAACTCAAACCAAACAGCAAATTTACAATCAGAATATACCACTCCACATAGTAACAAGGAGAAAAGATAAGTAAATAAAATAAATGAGGCAAAAAAATAATGAATACTTTTTCAATTAACTCCAATTTCATTCACATTCTTCATATTGAGTTATCGTTTTAGACATGTAACACTTTTTAAAACAATGTAAATTTATACAATTCTTTAAATTATAATGAAGAGAGTCCCGCAGTCGTATACCTCTAACCGTTGGACTCATTAATCTTTGTGTAGTCCTAGCTAGCTGATGCTTAATATAAAATTTCCTTCTGCTGTCTTCTCCCCCCGAACACATTAAAAATACTCTTTGTAACTTAAAAGGGAAAATATTATTTTTAGCCTTAAACATAATTAACAGTGTGTATAGTTTCACTAAATCTTCTAATTTTAATAATTTCGATTTTATAAATAATTTATTTTTATGTTCTCTATATTTAACGTTATGAATCCTTCGTATCACTTTCTTCTGTAATAAGTTTAGAGGTTTTTTAGTATTCTTTAGTATATGTATTCCCCCAAACTTCGACACAGTAACTAAAGTATGAGGAAAACAATGAAAAATATAAAATGCGCATTGTTTTGTAGTCTAATAAATCTCTTACATTTCCCAAAATATAAATGTTTTTAACCATCTTCTTTCTAATATACTCAATATGTGATTTCCACATCAAATTTTCATCTACTATTACACCCCACGTCACGGTCCTGGGTCAGTGACCCAGTGTTTTGAGTTTCTTGTGCCTCTGAGTTTTTTGTATTATGTTCTTCTTTGTTGTCCCAGCTTATTCTTTAGTGTCTTAGTTTGGTTTTCTTGTATTCTGTTTAGTTCTCTGAGTATTTAGTAGCTGCCCTCTGTGTCTCTTTGTTGTTGTCTGTGTTTCTTAGTTGCTCTGTCTCCCCTAGTCTAGTTTGCGTCTGTGCTAATTCCTGTTTTACTTTGAAGGTCTGTGTCTCATGTGAGTGTATCCTACTTTGCTCCCTTGTCTCGTCAGTTCTGATTTCTCCCAGCTGTGCTCTCCTTCTGTGTCTCACTCCCCTCGTTACTTCCCAGTGTATTTAAACCCTATGTTTCTCTGAGTCAGTGTCACGTCGTCCCTCTTGCTGTGTGGAGCTCCCTGTGAGTTTTAGTTCATTGTTTCCCAGTTTAGCTTAGTTTACTTTGTATGCTCGTTTTTCTGTGACCAGCAAAGTTACTTTTCAGTAACTCTTTCAATCAATTCTCCATTAATGGACATAATGACTTCTTCCTCTTTTACACAATTGCCAAATATCATGAATTTTGTTTTTGTCAGATTCAAAAATAATTTATTTACATCAAACCATTTTTTTAATCTTAACATCTCAGAAATCATAATTTCAACCAAATCTTTTAAATTCTCTCCAGAGCAATAAAAATTTGTGTCATCTGCAAATAAAATAAAATTTAACCTTTTTGATACGTCACAGGTATCATTAATATATAAATTAAAAAGTTTAGGTCCCAAAAAAGAACCTTGAGGAATGCCACATTCAATCTTCAATCTATTGAATAGGTATTGCCGAGATAATGTACATATTGCGACCTATTGAACGTGCTGCTGTTGTTTAGCGCAACATCCGCTGGTTTCCTCTTTCTGGTGCAAAGTGGGCGATAAACAAACAAGAGAGACGATCAGCTGATCATTGATCAGTTTCATGATTGAAGTAGCAACAGGAGAGGGAGGGGAGAGAATGAGAGAAGAAGAGGATTTTTGTTGATCGTGTCGAGCATACGGAAACAGAGGTAAAGGAGCATCTCTTACACAACACAGACATAATCATCTTGAAGAGAGAAAAGGTTCAGGGCGTGATTCATCCGGGCAACAAAGAAGCTGTGGCATAGCAGAGAGGAATGAGCGAGTACAGAAAGGGGGATAGTTGTTTTTCTTTCTGATGTTTTCCTTTAAGGCACAGAGGCTTTGTGTGAACCATCAAAGGACACACAACTGTAGAGGCTTCAAAAGAAAAGTCAGGGTTCACAGAATGCATTTTTAGAGTCATCTGCAATGTTTTTGCACACAAGGAACATTAATTATTTAAAAAGAATTAATACGTACACTGATGAGCCAAACCATTAAGACCCACTCAAAGCTGAAAATTTAGGTCTGCAAAGTTGTGAGACGGAACTGCTGCCATGAAGCACAATTGTTCCGGCACATCTGACGGCACATCCATCTAAACCCTGGTGCAGGTTTATATTCTGTGTAAGTCTATGGGAAAATGGCCCCCAGCTGCCTTGTTCTGTGACCTCAATAAACACGTTCCTGGTCAGTTTTAGGGTCTCAGCCACTAGTGTCAAGTTTTAAATACAACATGATGTTCATTTTGCACATTAGTGACCCCAAGTAGAATAAAGACAAGTGGATGGATGGATAACACTGGCAAACATGTCATGTAGTTACATCTATATAGGGCTTCTTAAGTCTTCTTTCTTCTTCTTCTTTTGTCCCTAGCTGGCAGTTGGTGGGGGAGGTAATCCATGAAGCCAATACGTAGCTGTGGGTGTCATAGGGGGTCCGTCTTGGTCAATGATGCACACCCATTGTGGGAGCAACCATCATGGCAGGCGATGGTTGCTCATGCTGCAGACGTGGCCAAACCATTGCAGTCATCGCTTCTAGATCAGCTCTTCCATCTCTAGTCTTACTCAAAGTCACAAACATGACAGCAGGATGCAGGAGAGCACAGGGGAACTAGAAAAGACTGTCTCAAGCATTAGTGATGGGATTTCCGGCTCTTTTTAGAGAACCGGCTCTTTCGGCTCTGAACCGGCTCTTTAGGTTGTTTGGTTGCTTTAATTAATTTATTATTAACAATAATATAAAATTTTGCACAAAAGGAATTACTAATGTAAAAAAAAGTGGTTTTATTTATATATGTTTATATATAGATATATGTAGTGGCCCCTAGAGACAAAACACGTACAAAATCCAAAACACATTTCTAGCATGAACTGAACTTCAGAACAGAGCTACCTAGATCACTTAAATTACACAATTTAAGTGATCTAAATTGTATTGTTTGTGTATAAATACACAAACAATACATGTGTGTATTGTTTGTGTATTTATACACAGGCACTCATATATATTCAAATAATTCAAAAAAATGTTCATTTACCTGTTACTACCACACACCAAATCCGGTTGTTGGTACTTGCTGGCTTGTGTAGCCACTAGGTAACAAAAGCTCAACACTGCCCCCAGCATCCTGGAGCACTTCTGTTGTGTTTTGTACGTGTGTCTGAGTTTTTACATGTTTTGGAGTTTGTAGTTGCTTCAGGGTTTGTACATGAAGATGCATATTCTCTGTCATATTGACCTGCATGAATAAACTTTCTGAATCCTTTATCATCCGCAACTAAAAATAGTTGTGGATGATTACTTTACCTTTCCATTGTCCCTGGCTCGCTTTCTCTCTCTCTCCCTCCCGCTCTGTTCCTGTGCTCCTGCAAGTGTAGCTACCGCCCCTTCCCCCTCTGCCCAGCGCAAAGCACACGGCTCGCATGTAGAGTAAAGCGGGAAAAAAGTGCGAGAGGGTGAGAGAAGGGAAAAAAAAACACGGCTCGCAATAAGGAGCAGGCTCGGGTCGTTCACGTCAAAGAACCGGCTCTAAGAGCCGTTTCGTTCGTGACCGACACATCACTATCAAGCATACATCATGATACCTTGACTTCTATTATGCCACTTATTAGACAGTTAGTGTTTTTTTAAGTTGTTTTCGGTGGGAGTGACACATTTTTACAAAACGTTCAAATGGGAACATGACCGAGTGAATTGAGATACTTCATTTTTAGGTCCCACAACTTGTTTATTTCAAGATTTTTAAAAGGGGCTTCGTTACAACACTAATGTCAAAACTCAGGTAATTCTTGCATAAAATAACTTTATTTAGATAACATATTTTAACCTGCACCCTAAATTGACATCATTAGCAAAGATCTGACCAAGTACAGCTGAAGGAGGTGGCAAAGAATTTTGTAGGGAAAACATTTGGGATTTTATAATGCAAACATATATTTTGCAAAGGCATGAGTGTAGACTGTGCAGTCTTTATATTTGTGGTTAGAGTCCTTCATCAAGCTGATGAAGTTGGTCTCAATTGTAGGAACTGGTCCTACAATTAAGCTGACCTAAGATCAACAGTTCCAGAAATCCCTACTCTGATTGTATACTATTTGTGGCATGCTTCTTTGGTCACTGTGGTGATGGTGAGGTGATCCTCCCTGACCAAACCTTCAGTCATGACCCACACTGCTAACACTTGTCTGAGGTTGCTTTGGCAGTGTGGGAGAGCTGAGGGATAGCTGAGGGGAGACGGAGAATAACTTTACCAGATGTCGCACCACAGCCAGTTGCTGACAGGCTGTCTGTCGCGTGGGACAGGGCTGACAGAGAGGCTGCAGGCTTCCTGTTTTAGAAGAGCAAACATGTCTGCTACTTTCAAAAAGTCTAGTGCTGACTGCATGCTGAGCAAAAACCAGCCATGGTATTCCCATTAAATTAGGCTCAGGGGTCTGCTATTTGTAGCTTTGCTGTGTTACACAGTAACTGGGGATATATGCTTCAGCAGGAGATCTACGTTACGCCTTAACCACAAACCACTCTGAAACCCTGCACCGTAAACGTGCACTACCCAAGAAATGTGAGGTCGACACAGCCCACACAGTATTTATCAATGATAAATTTATCAATGAGAGAATAACAATCGTTGTCTCATTAATCACAATCAGAATACTTTATTATAAGGAATAATAATCATAGCATCAATAAGACTCACAAATATCACCAAGCTTCTGGAGGGGGACTGCTGAAACTATGACAACGGACATGAGGGAAGTACAAAGAAGTAAAAGAACTAACGGGACAAATGTGTTTGCCCCTGAAAAACACAAAAAATGAAAGACTGCAACGAGTGGTGACCCAGGAGGGGGAAAAAATCAATCAATAATGTTTCTTTAATTGACAGGTGCTATGACAAAATTGTCCTTTATATAAACACACAAACACTTAACCAAAAAAAGCCATAACATAAATAAATAATATGTTTACAAGATGTGGCAGCTGTCAACATGAGAATTGCTTTTCAGTCAAACTAATCAGTCATATTTTAATAATGTTTAACACAAGTTGTATCCAGGCAATGCATCCTTATTCTTGATTGTTACTGCTAGTGCTCTCCCCTGCGGTCGCAGCAGTTGGCCGCCCTTCCCTGAGCCTGGTTCTGCCGGAGGTTTCTTCCTGTTAAAAGGGAGTTTTTCCTTCCCACTGTCGCCAAAGTGCTTGTTCATAGGGGATCATATGATTGTTGGGTTTTTCTCTGTATGTATTATTGTAGGGTCTACCTTAAAGTGCTTTGAGGCGACTGTTGTTGTGATTTGGCGCTGTATAAATTGAATTGAATTGATGTTAGGGTCATGTTAGCAGCATGCATGCTTTGACTGGCAGGGTGCGCCAACATGGGCAACTACAGCTGACAGCAGTGAGCTAGGTCTAACTTCCACTAGAGTAATTGAACTGGATCCCTCCTAACATATTTGTTGGTGCCTATTAGAGTGTTTTCAAATCGAATTGTCTGATCAATAACACAGTATGATATCCTGTGAGGATGGAAATGAATTGAAATCTCCTGAAGTGGACTGTGTGTTCTGTGATTTTGGTGCCAGTTTATTTCTAATTATATTTATCTCTACTATTACTGGGGGGAAAACAAAATCAAAAATCATTCAGAAATCTTTCAGTTCATTAAATGAAAGTAAAACATTTGATATGGGGTGATCATGGCTCAAGAGTTGGGAGTTTGCCTTGTAATCAGAAGGTTGCCGGTTTGAGTCCCGGCTTGGACAGTCTCGGTCATTGTGTCCTTGGGCAAGACACTTCGCCTACTGGTGGTGGTCAGAGGGCCTGGTGGTGCCAGTGTCCGGCAGCCTCGCCTCTGTCAGTGCGCCCCAGGGTGGCTGTGGCTACAATATAGCTTGCCAGTGTGTGAATGGGTGGATGACTGGATGTGTAAAGCGCTTTGGGGTCCTTAGGGACTAGTAAAGCGCTATTCAAATACAGGCCATTTACCGTTTAATATATTATTGTTGAGTTATCTTAGTTATGTGTTTCAATAGATCTTACTTAAACCCTGTTCCATCTGGAAAAAACTGCACTGCCAAATCTTCTGAATTAGGGTCACAGGGTAACAATATACATTATATTTATAATGTGCTGACCATTACTTCCACCCCATAAAATGGCACAAAGCAATAAACTATAAAAAACTAATTAAACCCTGTGATTGCTCAGCACTTCATGTTCATGTATATCAGTTAAATTAAATAACTATCTGATCACAGAAAAAGTATAAATAACCCCAAGACAGGCTGAGATCCAATTGTTAAAATTAAAAATGCCTTTACTAAAAAGGTATTTATATGCGTGACTGACAAGGAAAAAATATCCAAACATTTCTACACATACAATCAAATAGAAGACACACCTCGATTCTGTTATCTGACCCCTGATCAGTTTAGGGTTCTAATGGTTTATATGAACAGTAATGCCACATTACTCCAGCTAAAGCATTATTCGGGTCCAAGTACATTACCACACCGGTCTGGACTTGAGGAGGGTTAAACCGGATTAGCATGGAGCCCGTGGACACACAGAGATCTGCTATCCAGATAACACAGTGAGAGATGAATGAGACGACTCTAAACCTCGTGTTGGAGCAAATTTCATCCCACAAGGGATTTGTAAAGTTTATGATTGTAAATGGATTTGATGCTATATTCAGTTGCAAAATGCTATCAAACATAGTCCAAACACACAATTTACTTCAGATACTCTCGGTCTACTTTGAAGTAGACACTCACATCTATGTGGAGACTATAACTTTGTGGTTGTACTGTGTGGTAGATATCTGACACTATGTAGACAACCGACACAGGCCTGGAGTGTAATTTATAGAAGGTCATTACATTCTAGATTGTAATTATAAAAATGATGTGAGAATCTATTCTGTGTTATTTTTGTTATTTTAGCAACTCGTTTAAGTATGGTATTTGTGAAACCAGCAGCAGGCACATGTTGGCTCTATTATAAGTCCTCTTACATCTCATTCAGCAGATGAACAGGCAACGAACGGCACTTGAAATAACACTTGGTTTTGCCAAATATTTATTTAGAAGCCAAGGTTTAAAGAAAAACTCTCTCCCAGAAATGCATTGCATAGAAATGTCTGGAAATTGCGGTCACTGCCCTCTGTCCTCTCATATGCGTCCGTGCCCCTTTTCCTTCACTGGTTTTTATGTCTGGCACATTTTCTGGCATTTAGAAACTGCTAGCTGAAATTCAAATGAGCTGAGGAAATTATTTTGAAACCGGGTCTGGGTCATTGTGGCCATGCGTAGGTCTGCTCAAGTCTGCAATGCTGCAAAGCCAAGCATCAACACTGCTCTGTCTGCTGACTTCCCCATTAATAACCTCAAGTCAGTCCGACCGGCTGCGTCCAGAGGCACAACCACTCGTGCCGTCTAAGGATCCTTTGAAAAATATTGGCTTATTCATAGATACATCCCAGTGAGTCTGATGTTGGAGTCCAGCCTTGAATTTATGACAAGCCACAATAACCAACCACGAGCTGCTGAATTATGGCTCTTGTTGATCTGTCAGATGTATTAGGGTCCGACTGCCAGCCAAAGTTGGTCCAAAAAAAGGATTTTGTTTTTCTCTCTGAATGGTTTGGGAAGTTCAGAAATAAAAAAAGCGTCTCCTAAAAATGTGAATGTCACGAGTAGCGTCGAAGGTATTGCACAAATGTTTCCAAGTTTACTAACTACTTCACAGGTTTATCCAGAGACACCCCCCCCCCCCCCCCCCCCCCCCCCGATTCTTTTAGAAATAAACCATGTATTATAGGTATATAGTACATGGTTTATTACTTTATGACATAGAAATACACTGTGTTTATTCTCCTCGTTGGATTTTGTTTAGGTCAGTTTTATTAATAATAATAATGAAGCTGAAGTGAAACTGCTGTTCCTCTAAGTCCTCATAGACACTGTGAGGTAGCATAACATAAGCAGCAAGGAAAGTGATAGGAAGACAGCATCTGCAGACTGTTCAAGTTTCTTTTAAGTGTTCTTTATTTTCTGGCGTCACCTTTCAACAATTGTTTTGCAAAACATAAGACCCTCACAGTCAAAATCTCACCTGCTTTATACAGAACTTTACCCACAGCTGAAACTCATTAATCTCTACCGTAGAAAACAGGGTACACTAAATAACACAGTCTAGACAAAGAAACAGGAATAAAATCATTCTTCCATTTAACAAACTCATTCACCCAACTAAACGGATTGAAAAGTCACAAAATCCGACTTATGAGGTTATTTTAAAGGAAATTAACAATTTGACACAAAAGAAACACCCCTTCATTTGGTTACACTCAATTGACATGATCAATGCATCATATCCTATATAAACAGGAAGTAACGGGGCGGCCTTTCCCATATACCAGTTTTACACATAAGACCTGCACAAAGGAACACACAATGGTACGTACAACCAAACTACATAAACAAATTCAAATCAACTAATGATTAAGTGGAATTTAGCTTCAAGAACATTTGCACAGATGTAATGAATGTAACCAATGCTACCCTAAACAGACCCAGGATAGTATGCAGAGCCAAGGCTACATGTGCTGTGTCTACACTAAAGCATTATGATTGACTATAAGATAACAGAAGACAAAATAACAATATATACAAGTGACAAATGGTACATGAATTCAGTCCTAGCCACTTTGTCACAGACTCCCATGCTGAAAAGCCAGACTTCAGCAATGAAATTAACACATTTACAAAGTGAGTTGAATGTTTTTATAACTCACTCACTTGAATTTCATTAAGGATAAACAGCATGTGGAAGTAGCTGGACCTTTCTATTGTGTTTGTGCTGTTTCATAATAAATAATCTGACAAATAATAAAGTCTGCTGAGCAGCACAAACCATCCAAGAAGTTTGTGTTTCAGTTTTTAGTGAAATGCTGAAGCTTTACTAAGCTGTTGTGCCGTTTGTGCACCCATACAGTTTACAGATGACAGAAAACAACATAGATACACATGACAATCTCAATATTATGCCTTGTATAAAATATTACAATACATTAAATCATAACCGTTTACGATTTTTGCACCATCAGATTGTTATGAACTCACGGGCTAAGTGAGGAAATACAGTATATTAGATGTTTGGCACACTGGCGTCCACTTTAAACTGTAAAGTGGGGATAATTTGTCAGGTAGGTAGCAGATAGACTCGGCTGTAGGCAGCTTCCTTCCACTCAAATCTACAGAAGCACTTGTTTCAGCAAACTGACTGGTTCTCCCCAAATGACACAGTTAGTTCATTCCATTCTCCAATTCGAACTCTTATACTCCCTGCCTTTGTCTGAAATTGCCCACAGAAAATGAGACTAATAATTCATTTTCGACAGCCCAGAGCAGCAAGCGATGCTTAAGTCTTTATGCCATTTACCGCTGGAGCTGCAATTTGAACAAATCCTTTTGCTGCCGAACTGCAAGCTGCACATTCTCTCCACATCCTCACAGTGTCAGACCCAATGTGATGGTTTCTGTGCGTGTATGTGCATAAAAATTACAGCTGAAGGCTCTGACGTGACTTTAAAGTGGTAACTTTGTAACAATGTATCAACAGGATTCTCAGTAGTTCTCCCATTAAGCAGTTTAATTTAGAAAACGGACACAGACATCATTCATGTTACGTTTGAAATGTCTTATGTATATTCATTCATGATTGTGGGTAATGTAGTAAATATTCTTACACTTCCCTTCCCTTTTTCAGATAAGAAGAAAAAAAAATCACACTAACTGAAAGTAGTCAAAGGAAGGCTTTTATGTCACTATTGGTAGCACAGCTCTGTTTGGAGACCTCTATAAATATACATAGGAGGCACAAGATGTGGAGGGCAGAACAAAGCAGTATTAATAGTCAGATACACCATGAAATAAGTTGCTGGAGGTGAGTTACAAAGCAACTTGCAGATACACATCAAGTTGTCACAGCAGGACAAAACAGCTTTCATTCTACATGATTGTTGTCAGCTGGACATGTAAACGCTATCAGCTGATGTCAGCGGATTTGCTGAGATTATTGCTGAGCTGAACTTTTTGGCCAACATGAACTAACATTTTGCTCAATTTATCTTAACATCACACTGAATTAAGGTCAGCTATAATACAAACATGCTACTCATCTTTGTGGATTATGTTGCTCAAGTATAGTTAAGTCACTGTAAATTAAGGGTTTCAGAAATCAACACTCTCACCGACTAAAAAACACACTCTGTACCACAGTAAAACACTCATTAAGACAGAGAGAAGATGCATGAAAAGATGATTTTTAGGACTTACTCACCGTGGATAGGGTTGTGTCCCACTGTTAGGGGGATGGGCCTTTCAGGCTGGGTCTGGACGTGAGTCTGTGTGTGAGTGGTGTGCCTTTGGTAGTATTTGGGCTTTATAACATACTGCTGGCTCTGACCAGGGTGAACTGGCACAGGTCGAATTCTGAAGGAAAAGCAGAGCACAATCAAATGCAAGAAACAAATCAAATACAAAAAACACATTACAAAGACATGCATACACTAAAAATGACACTTTCATGTCTTTTGGATCAATATCAATTTTATATGTGAACAAGTCAGTTTTAATCATGCTCATAGCACTTTGTAGTTAACAGGAAAATGCCCCAACACTTGAATTTCTTTAAATCTGTGTTCACAGTAAGTGATTTCCTGTGACAGCTCCCAGAAACCAGCTGCTGTCACAAAAGGGACTGGGGTGCTGCCACCAGTGTCTGAAGGTTTTGGCCCATAGAGAGCACTGCAGCCTCATCTCTCTGCCCACTGTGATTCACTGTGCATTGACCCTTTGGAAAATGTGATATTTTCCCAACACTAAAATCTTCTGCTTCTTTGTAAAAAGAAATCTTCTTACCACTTCCTGAAATTAGCACTTTGGTTTTAGGAGGTGATAATATTTAAGAGCATCTCTCATGACAAATTCTTTGAGTTCCTCCAGAACAGCATCATCCCCCATCGCTTCCACTTACTACCCTTTCCCTTTTCATCAGCCTTGTCCTCAAACCACTGAGACTAAAGCTTGTTTAATTCTGCTCAATGGACAGGTCGACCCTGCAGAGAATACGTCCCAAGGATTTGTCCTCTTAAGTACAGGGCAGTCAACTTGATTTCACTGACAAATGAAACAATTTTCCCCAGGAGTTGAACCCTTAGGACTATTATGATCCCCTGACAGCACTATTAAGTGCAATTACTGGTTATGGGAAATATCCCTACAATTTAAGTACTGATTGCAGTTAATTTTGGTTAACACATTTTCTACAGGATGAACTGAGATGACACTCCGACTGTTCGTAAAGCACCATCATCAAGTTAAATTTGCTTCTAGTTAGTATCTCTGAGTGGATCAGCTCTACCCCCTGTGTGTCAGGGAGTCACCAAGACATTTATCAAATGTTAAGCCAAAGCAATGCACGCAGACATGCACTAATCTTTTCCTCTTTTACAGCTCCATAAATAATGTATACTCTATACTTTAAATCTCAAGGCCCTGTGGTACGATGAACTCTTTTTAAGCCTTGTACTTAATAATAATAATAAAATAGAGATGGATCAAACTCTCACTTTCACCACACTGACTAGCTGTCATATATGATTCCAGCTGAAAAAGTTGAAAAAACATACAGGAACAGAGGTTTTCTGCAGATGATTATGAACATGTCCTAATACTATGGCGTGAGATACTGACTATTTACAATTTTTTCACCTTGAAAGTAAGATTTCAGTTTTTTATATTAACAAAATACAAGTGCAACATAAACAATTCTAAAAATGCTATTTTATTTCACACACATTAAGTAGCAGGTTATTATCCCTAATGTATATTTCACTGGGCTTATTGTACCTTAGCCGGACAACACAGCACTAGTAAAACAGCATCCATAATTTTCCGCTTTTCCGGGGCCGGGTCACGGGGTCAGCAGCCTAAGCAGAGAAGCCCAGACCTCTCTCTCCCCGGCCGCCTCCTCCAGGTCATCCAGTCAGCCGAGAGATACAATCTCTCCAGCGTATCCCGGATCTGCCCCGGGGCCTCCTCACGGTGGGACATGCCCGGAACACCTCATCCAGGAGGCATCCTCGTCAGATGCTCGAACCACCTTAACGGACTCCTTTCAATGTGGAGGAGCAGCAGCTCGACTCTGAGGCCCTCCTGGATGGCTGAACTTCTCACCCAGAGCAGAGGCCCTGGCGGATTGATCCCCAGCTACCAAGCATCCGATTCATTCCAGTAAACCGGATTCAAAGATTTGTTGACTTAACTGCAGGTTATCGCTGAGGGTGGTTTAGTGGCCAAAAAACCAAAGTAAATTGTGATGCAAGCTACAATCTTCAGAATATTTTTGGAATATTATTTACTTTCCAGACAACATATTGTAAATGAATGAGACAGACTGGAACCTAAAGCGATTTAGTGTCTGGGATCACCCAGCATTCAGTCTATTGTACAGCTCTGGGATCCTGCCATGAAACAGTATTGCAAGGGCACTGTAAGCAAGTTCAAGTAAAAAAATAATACATCACAAAACACTAAATGCACCTATTGGTGCTAAAGTACAGGGTGATATTAGTGATATTAAAGTCCTGTTTGTGGCACATTAGTATATGTGAGGGGGCAAACTCCTCAAGATGGGTGGTGACCATGGTGGCCATTTAGAAGTCGGCCATCTTGGATACAACTTTTGTTTTTTCCAATAGGAAGAGGGCCATGTGACACATCAAACTTATTGGTAATGTCACAAGAAAAACAATGGTGTGCTTGGTTTCAACGTAACTTTATTCTTTCATGCGTTATTTACAAGTTTCTCTTTGTTCACAGCCATTGACATGTCGAAGAGGTTAACACGTGAGGAGCGGATCGAAATTGTGTTGATATCTGGTGAACGCAGTAACCGGGTCATTGCAGCAGATTTCAATGCAAGAGACCCTACGAGACCACCCATCTCCCATGCTACAGTTAGCAAACTGCTTGCTAAGTTTCGTGAAACTGGTTCAGTGTTGGATTTGCCAAAATGTGGATGCAAGAAAACTGTCACTAATGAAGAAACATCAGTGGCTGTCCTAGCTTCATTCAGCAAGAGCCCACAGCGTAGCACTCGCCGCATGTCGCTGGAGAGTGGCATTACTCGAACATCCCTTAGGCAGATATTAGCTACTCGCAAATGGCACCCTTACAAACTCCAGCTACAGCAGCATCTCAGCGAGGATGACCCAGATCAGCGCACAGAATTTGCAGAATGGGCAAAACAAAAATTGGAACAGGACCCTCAGTTCACGCAGAAGATTTTGTTCAGTGATGAGGCAAACCTTTATGTGAATGGTGAAGTTAACAAACAAAACCACCTCTATTGGTCTGACACTAAGCCACATTGGATGGATCCCTCCAAGACTGTTGGAACAACAAAAGTGATGGTTTGGTGTGGTATATGGGGTACAACGATAGTGGGTCCATTCTTCATCAATGGAAACCTCAAGGCCACTGGATATTTGAAATTTTGATGCATTCTCAATCATCCAGGAAAGTAAATCTCCAAAAGTTGAATCTGTTCATCTGGACGTAGTGTTTTTGTGGGAGAAACGTTTCGTCACTCATCCAAGTGACTTCTTCAGTCTCAGCTGACTGCAGGTTTCCCCAATCTTATAAACAGTACATTTGCATAATGACTGAAACCAGCCCACTGAAGGAACAATGGGCTGGGAGGTCAGTTCCTTAATCTTAATTATGCAAATTCTGATGACCATTGATCAATAACCACTGACCAAAACCCACTGATCAAAGACCACTGATCAATGGCCATGAGTCCCATTCACAGAGTTGGGGAATGGCTGCAATCACAGCATTGTAAGATGGTGAAAGATGTACCCTTAGGCCCGCTCCTCGATTCAGAGATGGTCGTTCCCTTTTCACGTAAATGGCCTCCTTGACTCCACGCTCAAACCAGCGTTCCTCCCTGTCCAGGATGTGAACATGCTCATCATAGAAATAGTGTCCACTGGCCTGTAGGTGTAAATAGACTGCAGAGTCCTGGCCTGACGAGGTAGCTCTTCTGTGTTGTGCCATCCGCTTCGCCAGAGGTTGTTTGGTTTCCCCGATGTATAAATCCTGGCAATCCTCCTGGCACTTAACAGCGTACACTATGTTACTCTGTTTGTGTCGGGGGACCCGATCCTTGGGGTGGACCAATTTTTGGCGCAGAGTGTTTTGGGGTTTAAAAGCCACAGAGACCCGGTGTTTAGAAAAAATGCGTCTCAACTGTTCCGAAACTGGGGCACACCCATGTTTCTGCCTGTAGAACTGACCCTTGTATGTGAAGTACGTGCAATGAAGACACAGTTCCAAAAACACACCTCCCAGCCCATTGTTACTTCAGTGGGCTGGTTTCAGTCATTATGTAAATGTACTGTTTATAAGATTGGGGAAACCTGCAGTCAGCTGAGACTGAAGAAGTCACTTGGATGAGTGACGAAACGTTTCTCCTACAAAAACGCTACGTCCAGATGAACAGATTCAACTTTTGGAGATATTTGAAATTGCTACATGATGATGTGTTTCCCTCTTTATGCACTGAAGCTGGCACGTTCCCTGAGTTTTTCCAGCAAGATGGTGCACCACCACATTATGGGTGCCAGGTCCGAGCATTCCTAGATGAACAGTTTCCTGGAAAGTGGATTGGTCGTTGTGGGCCAGTTGAATGGCCCCCAAGGTCTCCCGATCTGACCCCCTTAGACTTTTATCTTTGGGGTCATCTGAAGGCAATTGTCTATGGTGTGAAGATGCGAGATGTGCAGCACCTGAAACTACAGATACTGGAAGCCTGTGCTGGCATTTCTCCTGCGGTGTTGCTATCAGTGTGTGAAGAGAGGGAGAAGAGGGTTGCATTGACAATCCAACACAATGGGCAGCACATTGAACACATTTCATGAGTGGTCAGAAACGTGTAAATAACTCATGAAAGAATAAAGTTACGTTGAAACCAAGCACACCATTGTTTTTCTTGTGACATTACCAATAAGTTTGATGTGTCACATGGCCCTCTTCCTATTGAAAAAACAAAAGTGTTATCCAAGATGGCCGACTTCTAAATAGCCACCATGGTCAGCACCCATCTTGAGGAGTTTGCCCCCTCACATATACTAATGTGCCACAAACAAGACTTTAATATCACCAACCATTCCCATTTTATCACGGTGTATCCATATAAATGGCCCACCCTGTATAATATTCTGTACTATAACTACAATAATACTTGTAGATAAAAACCCAACAATCATATGACCCCCTGTGGACAAGCACTTTGGCAACAGTGGGAAGGAAAAACTCCCTTTTAATAGGAAAAAAACCTCCGACTGAACCAGGCTCAGGGAGGGGCAGCCATCTGCTGCAACCGGTATACACAGCAGCTGCTTTCCATCTACATAACCATGAACTGAAACAGCAGGTCAGTCTGCCTGTCTTTAAGCAGTAACTGAGAAGAGGTACATTTTACGATAAATTTAATCATTTGAATTAAGGATACTGTCTTGAACATTGATATGAATTACGGTCGTTTTACACCGTAATTCATATCAATATTAGCCCTTAGTATCTGAATACTAAATTTAACACTTATTAGACTGGATATAAGCTATACACTGTGATTGTAGTGTTTGTGTATTCCTTCAGCACATAAAAATAGTACATCTATTCGAGCTCCCAAATGCTGGCACAGAACTATGGTAAAAATAAAGTCGGTATGAATATAGCTTAGGGCACTGATCATTGTTTGGTCAGCTGTCAGTGATCAGAGGCACTAGGCATCCTCTACATCCTTTATTATTAAAAACAATGGTGTGAATGCTCGTGTACTCCAGGCTGATACACTGTACTTCCCATTCTTTATCTTCTCATTTGACCAAATAAACTTCACGCCGTCAACCATGTTTATTGCTTAATGAAACAAATAAATGCCTGAGCAACATTCAGACAAATGGGACATGTGCTCTTAATTGCCATCTTTTAGTCCGACATTTGGGAAGATTAGCAGCTTAGCTCAACGTTGATACAGAAATCAATGTTTGAGATCTCAAAAAAGACAGATTGGAAGGCTGCAGATTTGAACATGAGGACTTTGTGGTGTTAACAACATATAAAAAGAGAAATAATGATTATTTCTTTTCCACATGCATTCTTGCCGCAACCAAGTCACAAGAAACTGCCCCTGTCCAGAAAAATATCTCACACACTTCCATATCGAGCATTGGCTTAAACTGGCTGAGTGCATCAGCATTTTTTTAGTCATGTTTGAAATGCCATGAAGTCTGGAGTTTTGACTTAATTTTGTAAAGTAATCAGATGTTTTATCTCTAGAAGTCTTTCAAGTTGCCCGTACAACCATTAAGATTAGTAGTCTTCTGGAGGTACTGGTCCGTGTGTGTGGGCTACCATCAACTACTGTAGCCAACCTTTACATGGAGGGGGTGGAAAGACACGCTCTTTGCTCTTTTAAAGGGGCAGTACCTAGCCACATGTTGATGACACTTGGGTCAAAATCAAAACCCAAAAAGTAGAAGCTCACATCAACTCTATGGATAAAAATATAAAGTTCACCAGGGAAGACACAAAGGATAACAGTTTGCCATTCCTGGACTGTGCCATGCGTATTCAAGAGAATGGAACCTAAACATTGAAGTTTACCAGAAGCCCACACACACACAGGGACCACCACCCTCTGGAACACAAACATGGAGTAATCAGGACCCTACAACACCGGGCAGAAAATGTTCCCTCTAAGCCTGAGGGGAAAAAAAGGGAACACTCACATGTAAAGGAAGCTCTTAAAACATGAGGTTAACCTAACTGGACTTCCATCAAATCAACAAAGATGCACAGAAAAGAAGATCAGACAGCAACTAGGAAGGGCCAGAAAGGCAAACGCAACAATATTGCCATCCCCTATGTGACAGGTTTATCACAGAAACTCTTCTCCAAGCACAACATCCCAGTGTACTCCAGACCCAGCCACACACTCAGACAAAACATGGTTCATTCCAAGGACAAAGCTCCTAAACACAAACTTAACAACCTAGAGTATGCTGTACAGTGTAGCAAGGAATGCTCAGACCTCTACATTGGAGAGACCAGACAGCCAAAACACATCCGACTTCCTAAACACATGGCACAACATAGAAAGCCAGCTCGACAGGACAAGACTCGGCGGTCCATCTGCATCTAAAGGACAAAGATCACTCTTTCGAGGATGCCAGTGTTCATATTTTGGACAGAGAAGACAGTTGGTTTGAAAGAGGAGTGAAAGAAGCCATCTATGTCCACTGTGAGCGACCATTTTTGAACAGAGGGCGGGGCTTACAACACCAACTGTCTGTCTTTATTCTGATGAACCAGACATGAGATCTGTAAGTGATTTGTCAGAGCATCCTCATTCCCAACACGTAACATACCGACGATTTGTCACGTCCCGATACGTCTCATAGTAACGCAAAAGGTAACCTTCGCTATGCTATGCTCCAGATTGTGGATGGAATCCAATAGAATGATGCTTCTGGCAGTAACACACGTTCCAGCCATGTATTCCAGCCCTAACCCTAACCTTAACCACAACCTTAACCATATCAGATAGTTTTTTCCAAAGCGATTCATGATGAGAAAGCAAAATAAATTTACATGTGTAGATCCAAACAGTTCTCATGTTTCCAAATGTGTAACATACCGACGATTTGTCACATAGCGTCGGAATGTTACTTTTTGGCATGGGAACGTGTTGGATTTGTTGCTGTAATTATATTTTTTTCAAACTGTGAAACAAATTGAATAACATTCATCCATCTAATGTTGGGTTTAGTGGTGGGGAACAACTTTTACTTTGTGAAGCACTCTCTCTGTCACTGTTTCACCCAGTCAGAGCCAGCAGCTTCCAAGAACCACTCGCTGAGTGGTCGGGTAATACACATTTTTATGTAGCAACTGAAGGTTGCCAGGCAGTCGATCGTACAGAATATTAAGCAATAACGGATAAATGAAAGGTTTTGCAGAAATTAAACTGCATTTGAACAAATACAAAACTGTCATCAAAAAAAGCATCCATCCATCCATCTTCATCCGCTTTATCCGAGGCCAGATCGCGGGGGCAGCAGCCTAAGCAAAGAGGCCCAGACCTCCCTCTCCCCAGCCACCTCCTCCAGCTTATCCGGGGGAACACCAAGGCGTTCCCAGGCCAGCCGAGAGATATAATCTCTCCAGTGTGTCCTGGGTCTGCCGCGGGGCCTCCTCCCGGTGGGACATGCCTGGAACACCTCACCCAGGAGGTGCCCAGGGGGCATCCTTGTCAGATGCCCGAACCACCTCAGCTGGCTCCTTTCGATGTGGAGCAGCAGCGGCTCTACTCTGAGCCCCTCTCGGATGGCCGAACTTCTCACCCTGTCTCTAAGGGAGAGGCCAGCCACCCTTCGGAGAAAGCTCATTTCTGCTGCTTGTATCCGCAATCTCGTTCTACCCACAGCTCGTGGCCATAGGTGAGGGTAGGGACGTAGATCGACCGGTAAATTGAGAGCTTCGCTTTTACACTCAGCTCCCTCTGCACCACGACGGACCGGTGCAGCTTCTGCATTACTGCAGCTGCAGCCTCAATCCGTCTGTCGATCTCCGGCTCCCTTCTCCCATCACTCGCGAACAAGACCCCGAGATACTTGAACTCCTCCACTTGGGGCAGGAACTCATCCCCGACCCAGAGTGGGCACTCCACCCTTTTCCACCTGAGAACCATGGCCTCAGATTTGGAGGTGCTGATCCTCATTCCCGCTGCTTCACACTCGGCTGCGAACCGTTCCAGTGCGAGCTGGAGGCCCTCACCTGATGAAGCCAACAGAACCACATCACCCGCAAAATTCTTTTTGCGGATGATGAGGCCACCAAAGCGAAAGCCCTCCGCCACTTGGCTGCGCCTAGAAATCCTGTCCATGAAAATTATGAACAGAACCGGTGACAAAGGGCAGCCCTGGCGGAGGCCATCACCCACCGGGAACGAGTCCGACTTATTGCCAGCAATGCGAACCAAGCTCTTGCAACGGTTGTATAGGGATCGAATGGCCCGTAGCAATGGGCCAGACACCCCATACTCCCGCAACACCTCCCACAGGACACCCCGAGGGACACGGTCGAATGCCTTCTCCAAGTCCACAAAACACATGTAGACTGGTTGGGCAAACTCCCATGCACCCTCAAGTATCCTCGAGAGGATAAAGAGCTGGTCCAGTGTTCCGCGACCAGGACGAAAACCGCATTGTTCCTCCTGTATCCAAGGTTCGACTAGCGGACGAACTCTCCTTTCCAGCACCCTGGCATAGACTTTCCCGGGGAGGCTGAGAAAGTTTAATTAAAAATAAAATAATTCTTATAAATTAAAATATGTAATATTATTAGTAATTATACAAAGTTTTGGATAACTCCTGTTGGTGGCTTTCAAAGAAAATGTCATTAATACAGTACACACAGCACATTATAATGTATGTGCAGAAGATTTAACACTAATGGAAAATGATATGTCCTTCTCCAGGACTGGAAAATGAGGGATACAAGGAGAGTGCATGGCCACAGAAAGAAGATGATAACATGGAGGGAGAGCCATTTGTCAACCAGACATATTTTCATCCCTTTCATATGATAGGCCTCCTGCCACAGTATAAATAAACACAAAGTGATAGCCTTGTACATAGTTCAGCTATGACCCTGTAAAGTCTTAAATAGCTCTTCTGTTCAGATTATGCAGCAGGCTAATGCAGATCTGTACTGTAACTTTTCACACCTCACCATATGAAATGTTTGCTTGTACAATGCAGTCATGAAAACATTTTGTGGTTGAAGGGTTACAATTATCTGTTAAGATAAATTTGTGTCTGTGTACTCACAGTGGACACGATGGCGTATGTAAAAAAGCTTTTGTGCATGCTTGTTTATGTAAACTGACCAGCATCTCGTTTGTTATGGAGGTGACAGGTGTTGTAATCTAAATTGAGACAGGCAAGCGGAGCATATTTGACTTTGTTACTGCTCACTCCCCTAAATGAAACCTATAAAAACATGTAACCTTTCAAATCTGGAGCCAAGAAAAGCACAATTCATTTGATATCAATGGTTATGATTTTTGTATAGAAGAGAAAAGAAATTTGGAAAATGTATAAAATGTATCGTAACAGTGAAGGGACCAAAGTGCTGCATTCTGTCAATAACAAAAATAAGCAAGAAACAAAGATCAGAATGTTCGTCTGAACAACTGCAACATAATCCTCATTAACTTAAATGAATTTTTGTAGAAATTTTGAGTAGGAACACTGACATTCAATTGCTGTGAGACACAGAATATTGACAGCAGGTTACAAAGGATACAAAGAGATTTTCATCCTGCCTCAAGAAAATATCATGACTGCATTCACTGGCAATGAGTGCAACAGTAAAATAAAGAAATTAATAAAAAAAATAAAAAAAAAAAAAGACAAAAGTTTGGAGGGTGTCCAGTGAATCTTACAAAAGCCTGCTGGTCTTGAATATCAGATTTTCTTTAACTATTTCCACACAAACAGATCGGTGAGTGAGGTGCATACGTGTGTGCCTGTGTGTGCCTGTGCGTGCGTGCGTGCATGTGTGTGTGTGAGTGCGCATTCATATCTTTGTGGGGACCAAAAGTTTACTATACTTGTGGGCAATGTTCCCTCTAAGCTGCGAACGTGCGCAATTGCGCACTAATGGCACGGTCTCTGCGCACAGAAAATCTGCGTTGCGCACAAAAAAAAATCTAACCTGAATTGAAATTGAAATTAATACTTTAACAATTCAGTTTTGCAGTGTTAGTCAGTGAGTGACTGGCTGCTCCCGTATGGGATTAGAACGATGCCACCTTATCCCATAGTCCAGCCAATGATGCGATTCACATTCGTATATACGCAGCTAATCAACGTCGTTGACAGGCTATGACCGCGTCCTTATGTGCCGACACCGATGTTTTAGCAAGCAAAGCGGCGTGGCTGATGTGGAGTGAAACCACGTTAATGACAACATGTACAAACATTGGAGATGTGAGCAGGACAGACGGAACAACTGACGGAAAAAGTGTGGACTTTATACCAGTTTTTAAATTTTGTTGATCGGCCACGTAAAACCAGAGTTGTGATAAAAAAAAATATGCAATGTTTGGTTTTCTTCCTGAATACTATTGTTGTTTATATTTACTGCGGGAAGAAATGGTAAGAACGGCGTTTTATAAGGAAAGCGCTCTCCGCCTGTGAGCAAAAACAAAACCAAAAACCCCCCACTCTTTCCTATTCGTCGAAAAAAGCACCATGTCGACCAATCAAAAAATGATATGGCAACGTGGCATCTAGTTGTAAAGTTTTAGGAATTTTTGAGATGTGAGAGATTTGAGACGTTTAGCGCAAATCTTGTGAAGTGAGTGTGTAGTGTAGTTTTGTTGTGTGTGTCAGAACAATGAGGCGACTGCTGAATATTACAGGTGTTACAGGAGTGATACATCTCCTGCTGTCAGGCCTGCAGGTATCAGGCTGTTGTTCTCCTTTATCTTGAACTTTTTAGCTTTATATATATATATATATATATATATATATATATATAAAGCTAAAGTTATTTTTACTTCCAATAGTGTTAACATACTTCACAGATCAATGACTAGATTTTTTTACATTTTCATTGTAAGTGGGCTAGAGCAGTTAATTAAAAGTAGTCTACCATAAATGTAAATGCTGTAATTTGATTATTTTAATAAACCATGTAACTTGGATGGATTAGATGCTGGCGTGACCACAGTGCACACGTCTGATGTCGCTCACAGTGGTCCAAGGGACCGCTCAGAGAGTTGGTGTGTTTGCTCAGACACATGAAAAATTAGAGGGAACATTGCTTGTGGGGACCAACAGCCCTTATGGGGACCAATATCCTAGTGACTAACCTAATGGTTAGGTTTAGGGTAGGGGTTAGGCTTTTCATTTTTCATGGTTAGGGTTAGGGTAAACGGCTAGGGAAAGCATTATGTCCCCACAAGATATGAATAACCAACAAGTGTGTGTTTGTGTGTGTGTGTGTGTGAGACAGAGAGAGAGAGAGGAGGGAGGGCTGAATCTGTTCACTTTCGGCCTTCAATGCTATGGCCACAATCACAATCCAGTGCCGACCTCCAGAAGTAGCTGTCCAAGTCTTACCCACAAGAACTGACATACTCTGGTCTACCGAAATGAACCCGCTGAACCTCGCAAGTGCCCTCACACATACTAGTGAAGGCAGTTGGACTTCAAGGAGGGAAAGCAGCAATATCTACACTGAATAAGATCTGATAAGATCAGATCAGAGTTTCAGTAATAATCTGCAAAGAATGTTTAATGAACCCTGGCAGAAAGTACAAGACAGCAGTTGATAAATCAAGACCCGTATGCCAAATTTGGTCCTCTGTCAAAAGGATTCAGTTCCTCAATAACAGTAAAGTTTTCCACTATGATCGCTTTCACCACAACTTGCATTCTAAATAAATCTGCTTTCAGTTTTTCAGATTATATTTTTCCATTTGTATTCCCTTAATATGGTAGTACCATTTCTCTCTCTCTCTCTGCACTACATCCAACAACTTCTCTTTTGGACATGGTGGGTCTGCATGTACTTTCTAATGTGTACATGCCGCAGAAAACCTGCAGGTTTCACATGACTACATGATCAGAACTAAGAGAATTTTCCTCTGTTAGTCTCTAAAGAGCATGTGTGGGCTGTCAAATGACCACTAAATTAGTCCTAATGATCACAACAGTGATTAAGAAAGGAAACCGATAGCTTATTCCCTTCAGTGCAGTTTTTCTACAGTAGTGTGGTCACTTGACGTAATGAGCCAACACTTTGCTCAGGCACATTGTTAATGAAGGTTTTCATGAATAAATTATATAATTATATAGCGCTTTCCTACTCTACAACTTACCTCATTCATACAAGCACTTTTATTCGATGCATAAGTGCTTTCTATCTAACATCATACCTGCTTCATGCCCTGGAGGATGGGGCTATGGCCCCCACACCCTCTAGCAGATCATTACATGAAGGAACCTCTTAATACAAGCGTGCTAATGCTCACAGGTTGGGCACACAAACCACCCTTTTTGGCTCCTACCTCAATTATGTTGCTCTTTTTTTTTCTTCTGCTTGTTTTCTCTCTTTTTTGTTTCTCAACAGGTGATCCAGGTGATTGATATATGTATTTTTTTGTCTGCTTATTTTGTTGGTTTTTGGGGGTTTTTGCCCTTTACCCCGTCCCTCTTCCCCACTGTTTTTCTTTCCCTCTTTCTTTCTCCCCTTTCTTTTCCCCAGTCAAATCTGTCCCATATTTAGCAAGTGAAAATAAAATGAAATAAACAATAAAAGGTGAATCAAATAGACCATTACGGCAAGGCTGGGATGGTCCATTTGGTAAATCCGTTGGGCATTTTTCTTCGCCTTTAGACAACAATTCTGATGGCAAAAGAGCCAAACGGGACAGGCAAAAAAAAAAGATTTACATGATTCAGGTCTTTACAAAAGAATGAGGCAGTGCCATTCACCAGCTAACTTTCCAACTGAAGGCATTCTAGGCAAGCGCAATATTTTGAACAATTATAAGATGGATCCCATCTGTAAACATTTCTGTTTCCACTCCAATCTTAAAACCACTGGACATTTTTCAAAAATGGAGACTTTATGCACAACACACAGCCAACTGCTTTTTGTGCCATTTATGCTGTTTTCCTATTCATCATTAGAGGGACAAAAGAACACATACATTCACAACATTCTTGTTAACTCATTACTGAAACATTGGTTGGGGAATTACATTCAACACATCCAAGCAGCATCAAAGCCAAACAACAAATACCGTGAACTGCAGACGTGACCCAACAAGATTTCCATGTACGCTGGACAAATTTGTGTCTTTTTGCTTCTAACACTTTAGCTTGGTATTAGGTTTTGGGATACAGGACTGGATTATATACTGATGGTTCAGTATGGTGACACGATGGTTTGCATCGTTGCATCACAAAATTAAAGTCCTGGGTTGGAATCCACCATCTGGCCGGGGATTTTAGGTTTGCATGTTCTGCGTAGGCTTGACAAAGGATGAGAGTGGGGCATGGTGGGAATGCTGCTACACAAGTAATCCCAAAAGGAGGGTTTACATGAAGAGGATTTGGGACAATTTGATACCCAACAGCAAAAAAACTAGTAGCTAGGTGTTTCTACATTTAAACGAAGCAACTGCTAACTCAACTAGAGATTGATGAGGTACAACATAAATGCTAAAGCAAAAGGGAGTTTGGACGTCAGGTCAGGGGGGAGATACCATCATCCCCACCATCGAAGATTGGGTACCATGCCCCATGAACAACTGGTGCATTGAAGACATTCAATGTGAAAGCCTTCGGTAAGTGTAAAGATGTGAATGTAGCATTATGGACAAACCCTACTGCTACCAAGACAGAAAGCAGCCAACTCATCTACATTACAGCAGCAGTGATCCTTGAGATGTTTGGCTACAAGATGAACAGCCACAAGGAGCCGTACCCTCCATGGACACGGAGGCCAAGATCAAGTTAGCACAGTGGGAATTTAGCCAACTATCGGAGCTGCAAAAACACATGATGAAAAAAGGGATGCCAGCTTGGCCATCTTATTTTCCCACAGGCACTAATCAGGGCAGCACAAGAACTAGCTCATAGCTAATATTGCATACTCCCTGTATATTATCACTGTGACAGTGTTGCAACTACTTGCACTTTAAATTCTAATTACACCCACACATAAACTACAAGTGCTACAAAGCACTTGTTTTATTAATTTATTACTTTCTTTTTAGTTGTGTGAGGAGAACCTGCAAAGTAAGAGTTTCATTGCTCTGCATAACCATCTGTGTTTTGCCATGTACATGACAATAAACTTCTCGAATCTTGATAGATAAATATATAGGGGACTATGGTTAGATAAAAGATGAATAATATTTTTTCTTTTGCCAGGTTGAGGATGGGATTTTGGGGTGTAGGTCAGAGCATGGAGAGCTAAGGAGGGGAAGGGCTTCAGATTTAGGCGGAGCAATGTGCAATGTGCAGAGGCTGCAAGTTTGGTGATGTGGACGTGATGATAAACTCTATACAATAATTATTTAAAATGTGTTTCTTGCATTTCTGTAGCCAGCTGTAAGGTCAGTTTTCCAATTAAGGCAATCAGCTGAAATTTAAAACTGACCTGTTTTTATTTTGTCATTATTTTAGTGCAATTAATCCCACATGTTATCCAAAAGTTATTTTCAACCTTTCAGAATTTTTTTTAGATGTGTTAGTTGTCACGTTATTTGTTGTACCCTTTGTTTATCAGTTTTGATTAGAAATTATGCCTTTGCCATTATTCCTACTGTTGCAGGAGCGGTTAAAATGACCACTTCTGGAGATTTTGGAACACTAGCAGTTCTAGTGATAAGGTCTCTTGTAAATCTGAGCTTACGTTAAGTGTTTTACTTTTCTCTGTTTTTGACAGAGGCAAATGGCATACCCCCAAAACAACATAACAATCCATGTAATAATCCAGGTTGTGTATCAGTTAAAAAATGTGTAGATATGTGTAGATAAATTTGGTCAGCATTGTTGTAGAAAAAAATATTAATTATCTGTATTCCACACAAATGACCTAACAAGAAATGGGGAATTAATACTATATTTTGTATTGTACTCTATGACATAACCACTCTACTGCTTGAACCAAAAGGAAAATAGGTCCCTGTGAGAGATAAATGCTTTCTGCAAATCAAGAACAGCTTTCGAGGACACAGGTCTGGTAGCAATTATGTGTGCCTGTGCAGGACATTAAACAAAAAACTCCTCTTAACGTTTTGCAGAGTGCATCTTAAACACTGCACACAAAATGTGTTCATTAACACACTAGAAATATTCATCTTCTAACATGCCAACATTAAGCGATTTCCATCAACATTTTTGCTGTAATACAAACCTGAAAAGGGGAAAATTGTTTTAAATCTACTTTCAACAATTGGACCAGACAAGGCATAGGAGCAGTTTTTATCGTGTCTGATGCGACTGCACTTTCTCCAGTCATCTGCTATAGTGACAGGCAAACCAAACCCAAGTCTTACCCACAGCTTTAGTTAATGGTATTTCAACTCCACATATGAAGGTGCCGGCAGAAATTTTACCTATTATTACACTGACTGCTGGAGAATGAGAGTACTGGCCATCCAAACTGCAATAACACAGTCTTCACAGTAAGCAGGTTTGGAAAAACACACTGAACAGTCCATGTGTTTGTATCAGCAATACAGTTTGTTTGCAGGACTTATCATTAACCATATCAAGGATTTCTACTAATCATCAGCAGATTATATTCGTTAGTATGTCCCGGACTCCAACTATGAGAAGTTACAAAGGACAAAAAGCAGCGGTGTCCATTGATTCTTTATATCAAGATTCTCCATGCTCTCAACAATATTCCAGATGTGGAAAACAACATTGTTAGAGGCATGGGCGTGTTGCCAAGTGGGTCACTCTTGAAGTTGAAACATGGAAGAATTGTGCAACAATCTCCTGGCATCACTTCCAAAATAGATGAAAATAATGCCAGTATGTGGAAAACAGTATGTGAAATCGTTAGAATATTTCCACTTTCAAGGTCACTGACAGCACGAGAGGTTAGCCTCAACTTTAACAACACTCTAGTTTTCACACAGTCATAGTCATCCTGTACATTCCACAACATACCCACTCAATATAGCACCTTAGGCACTAGGAGGGGGGGGGGGGGCATCTTCCTGCACCACTGTTTCTCATACCCTGTCTGGGACGGGGGTCTGCAGGAAGTTTGTCGAGGGCTTTCGCATCGTCCCGGTTTGCTGCTGGTTCAGGACGGCTTATGCTCACTGGATGCTTCTGCCCCTCCCAGGGATGTGGGTTGCTTGTTGAGGTTGGGTGTTGTTGTGTGGTGGTTGGCCCTTTCTCTCAGTGGATTCAGGTGGCTTGGACTTCCTCCTTGTCGAAAGGGGGCTCTGCAGGACGCCTGGTGATTCATGGGTGCCTGGGCCCCTGGGAGCCTGGTCAGTCTCTAGTGGGGTTGACTGCATTTCACCTTTGGTCATGTGGATTCTCACCCCATGTAGGGCGTCTCCCCCTCCTGGTACTCTTGGGGGCTGCAGATGGTATGGTTGTCCTGGTTCCATCTCTTTCTGCCTCTGGCTTTGGGGGGCAGATATTGCGGCTTCCCATCCTCATTATCAAGTATGTTTGTGACAAAGACACATACAGAAACACTGACTCTTAATACAATACATTGAAACCAAGCACACTACTGTTTTTCTTGTGACATTACCAATAAGTTTGATGTGTCACATGGCCCTCTTCCTATTGAAAAACCAGAAGTTGTATCCAAGATGGCCGACTTCTAAATGACCACCATGGTCACCACCCATCTTGAGGAGTTTGCCCCCTCACATATACTAATGTGCCACAAACAGGACTTTAATATCACCAACCATTCCCATTTTATTACAGTGTATCCATATAAACGGCCCACCCTGTATAAAACAGGTCTGCGGCTCCGAACCGTAATAAAGGGACCTCTGGCTAATACGTTGGTTCCCTGTCGGGCTCGTAGCCGAAAACTAGTTTTACTTTGTTGTCTGGGTCAACTTTGCTTGCGAGTTTCGGAGGAAAAAACGAACACGGTGTACAGTCGAGTCTTAATAGCTTACTTACAGCTGGGCTCGTCAGGCACTCTTCTTGGCTGCAGTGGTTATTATTATATTTACATGCTTCCAGCTCCCGTTTCTGGTCGGTGACAACTCGTACTTTTCCACTCTTTTTTCTCCCTCCCTCGCTCACAGACACATAACGGGTATGGCAGTCCATTCTCCCTGCAGCAAAAACTACACTGCCCATGAAGCTACATTCTTTAGGGCTATGCCTGTAACACTTTGCCTATTGCCTTCATATTAAATGATTTTTTGAATAATAATTTTTAAAAATATTTCTTCACGTCATTATGCGGAGGTAGAGGTGACATGGGCCGCGAGATTGAGACCCAGGCATTAGAGCCTCTTTTGTTTGGGTTTCCACCTGTGTGGAATTACCAAAAATAGAGAGGGAACAGCCTAACATATGAAACAGGAAGAGACCGCTGTATAATCCATTTATTTCAACAAAGTAACTGTATTCTAAATACCACCTTTTTAAACGATAACTGTAATGGAATACAGTTACTAATATTTTGTATTTTAAATATGTAACGCCGGTACATGTATTCCATTACTCCCCAACATTACAGGGAAACTCAAAACAGACGACCCAGGACTGTGACAGTATCTGTGTATTTTTGTGTTCTGTGTATATTTGTTTTTTCTTACAGCAGCAGTAGGCAATACATTGTGAATTTCTATTTGTACTCTATCCTTTTATTATATTTCACCCTATTCCCCCTGTCTGTCCTGTCTTTTACACTGTTATACTATAACACGTAATAAGTAAAAGAACACAAACACAAAATAATAAAGAAAGTGATAAAAGAAACACATGAACAAAGGGAGCCTACAGAGATTCTATATAGCTGTTCTTGGAAAAGCAAAATATGTTCAGCACAACAATACATTCAGATAATAATTCTGATTGCAAAAGCTGCCAGACAGGACAGGATTTTAAACAATGAAATCCTTCAATGTGCAAATCAAACAAACATGTAGGACTGCCTTTTTCATATTGCTTAAATCAGACACATTCAATCTCAGAGTGACACTGAAAAACGATTTCATGCATTTATAACTCTTAGGCTGGACTACTGTAGTTTAAGATGCTCTAAAACTTCCTGAAAAGCATTCAGCTGATCAAGAATGCTGCACTCAGACTGCTGACAGGAACTAGAAGGAGGGACCATATTTCATACATTTCATCTTCACTGACAAAGCTTGTGGTTAGGGCTAGATAAAGTGTCCCTGAGACCTTTTATTAGTTATGCTGCTGGAGGTTTCCCATGATACACTGAGCATTACCTCTTTTCTCTCTCCTTGTTTTCATACATCACTATTAGTAATTACTAAAGTGTCTCCAACAGTTTGTCTTTTTCTCTCTTTTCTTCCCCTTACTCCTAACCGGTCATGGCAGATGGCTTCCCCTCCCCTCTGACATCACACAGGCCACACACAGCCCACTTTAATGTTAACTCTCTTTTCTATCGCTATACATGAATATAACTTCACATTTAATCCCAGAGATATCTTAACATAAGAAAAAGAAAAGCAATTACAACAGCATGTTGTTTTTCTACACAATAGGAAATTCTAATTATAGGATTAAGAAGCTGATTAAATGCTCGCGATTTGCTCTAAATGGTCCTGAAGGGAACATACCGGAGAAAGGTCCAGCTCTTCATTATGATGCTACACAGAGTTAAACAATTCCAGATGCTCAACAGAAACTTTTTGTTGAGTTTTTTTGCCTGCAGCAAATATTACAGTTTGCTCAAACTGCTGTGATTAGATGTATTTGTATTGGATTGGATTTCATTTTGTTTTAGTTCTCAAAATTTCCATGTTTATCGCTGTACATTTCATAGACAGTCTTCAATGTGCAGCTGATCTGATGAAGCCCCGAAAGGCTTCAGTCATAAATTATCAGTATAAACAATGTTGTACATGCAAACAAATTAAAAACCTCTATCAAATCCATCAGTGCTTCTTTATTCCAAAACCTTTAAAGGTGACATTTTCCATTTCGAGGACACAGGTCTGGTAGCAATTAAATGGATAGCTTTCCTCACAATCAAACGCTTTAAATTCTTTTCTTTAAATCTCTATTGATCCTGCATATCATGCAAACACACACACACACACACACACACACACGGCAATATCCACCTTGAAGTGATATAAACAATGTTTTGACCAGACAAGACTACGGCTGAAATAAATCTACTTTAACCACTCCTAAAGAGGATAGCAATCATCCCAAAGTGGAACTCTGTTATGAACAACAGAATCCATCCATCCATTCGCTTCCGCTTATCCTTTTCAGGGTCGCGGGAGCCTATTCCAGCTGTCATAGGGCGAGAGGCAGGGTACACCCTGGACAGGTCGCCAGTTGGTCGCAGGGCCAACACACAGGGACAGACAACCATTCACACTCACATTCACACCTAATGGCAATTTGGATTATCCAATCCCCACAAGTTGCATGTCTTTGGACGGTGGGAGGAAGCCGGAGTACCCGGAGGGAACCCACACAAACACGGGGAGAACATGCAAACTCCACACAGAAAGACCCCGGCCTGATGGTGGAATTGAACTCAGGACATTGTTGCTGTGCGGCAACAGTGCTAACCACCGTGCCACCGTGCTGCCCTGAATAACAGAATAAAAGACAGAATTTTTCTTTTATTCTGAATAAAAGAATAAAAGACAAATCTCATTGTTGATGCACACATACATGATTTTTTCACTAATATCAGCAAGACTAATGTATTTCAGTAGGTTCAGTGTTTTGTGTCAGTAGCATGTCTTCTGTCGAGACTCTTCAGAGAAGATGTATTGACCTGGCAACCAAGAAAAGGAAAAAAGCTTTGGAAAAAAATGGCAACTGCTGT
>NC_142116.1:29580000-29642500 GCF_056152115.1 Neolamprologus brichardi | reverse complement strand
AAACATAAATGGTTGTTTGGTCTGAAACAGGATAAACACAACGTGCTAGCTAATACTGTCAGATTAGCTACATCTTTGCTTACACATAGACTTGTCAAAAACACAAAGTAATTCTACAGCATGTTTCAAGAGCACCATATAATGAACATTCAACACAGAAGGAACAGTCACTTTACTTTTTCAAGCAGATGCAAGATCAATATGCTTCTTGGGAAAAGGCAAAGATATTCATAAAGCTAAGGAACAATTCATTAGCTCTTGGCTGACTTGTGCTTGTAGGCTGCCCTCTGCTAGGTACAATTACCAATATATTAATTTCAAAATGTAGAAAATAGAGATCAGAGAATATGCCAAATGAAACATGAAATATTCCATAAGTTAAAACAGCACTCTTTCTGTTAAAAGCTAAAGTTATCCCATATGACAACTGAACCTTATCAGGGGACCAGTTCATCCTACCCAGGATAGAGTTACCAGTGCCAACCCGTGGATCTTAAGGGAGAGCACCTGATTGCAAGGTCTTAGCCCAATGGAGGAGACATAAGCTTGCTCTCCTATAGGCCCATCACCTGCACGGGGGGCCGGAAGAGGCTTTGGTTGCAAAGCATTTCAAGAGGCAGTCAAAGGCGGAGGTCCTGGTGGTGCATGAGGTCGAGATACACAGATCAGATACAGTCAGGCTCACCTCAATGCACATTTTGGAGTCTGGTGGAGAGAGGCTGGACTGTTCCAATCTGGAGTTGCCCTCGTTAAGAAGCAGTGGGCATGGGTGGGTATTTTTGTATACCCTCAGTTCGCTGAGTGTATGTTTGGGTTTTTTTCCAGTGGATGAAGCTGCTAGAGCAGTTAGCTGCTACTGCGATTGAAAGCAGAAATGGGAATAAAAAATTACAAATTGAAAGCCTTTCCATCAGTGGGAAGAAGAAATCACCTGTGTGAAAAGACCTGAAAACACTCCTCATTTCCATGACTGTGGACTTGCCCACTGCAGTGGTGCAGCAGGGGGTGCTTGTGAGATACTCCTCAATAAATATGGGAAGAGTGAATAGAGGGTAATGGCTAAAATAGTTATTTATACATTTTAAATAAAAAAAAACATTTTATCTTGATCTTTGTAAATATCTAAAATGTCTTAATTGAAATAAAACACCACTTATATTTTCTTACAGTGAAGCCACAAGCGTTCTGTTAATGCATACTGATTGGGCCATTAAGTATTTATGAGAGGGAACACAACAGTTAATACCAAGATGCTGCTGCTACAAATTCTCTACTGCTACTTGCTTCATGCCTGAAATCAAAATGCAGTAAAGTGATGCTGTGACATTCCTAATAAAGTATTGCAATCAGTCAATTAGAATTTATACTACAATCAAGACCTATAATTCTTCTTAACGCTGTTTTCTCAACCCTTTCCATTAAAATAAAAACACAATGACAAATGAAGAAAAATGTTCACCCCAAGATTTTATTTTAACAGGGCCCCGTTTATTCTGGACATTCGGACATGTTGCACTCTGTCTTAATAGGCAATAGAAACATGACAACAGATACATTTCATTTTAACCTGCTATCAGCATACTTTAACAAAAAGTCAAGTACCCACTATTTACCCTCATGTCTGGCTGCTATCTTCCAGAAAGTAAACTAAGCAGTTCCAAAATTTTGCAAAGCTATTTTCTGAATGAGGCAATCGTAACATGTTTACTTCAAGCAGACTTGACAAAGCACTATTCTGCCCTGCAATTCAATAATCTGCAGACATTTGTTTTCATCCAGAGAGGAAGACTAATCGGAATGTCTCCCGATAATTCCCCCTGAATCAGATGATTCCTGTGGAGCAGAATCACATGTTGTCAGCCACGAATGCCAAAGAGACAAAGAGAAACACTGCTCTGCACCAGTAACTAAATACCCAACATTCGTGTTTGTCCAATTTCTGTCACTTATTGGAAGCAAGGAAGAACACAAGGAACTGACTGATAATTATTGGGGTTACATGGTTGTTTGGTGGCTTCTTTAATGTATAGCATATTTTTTTTAAAAATTGAACTTTCTTGACTCTTACAGTTGCCTCAGTTGGATGGTGGAAGGATTTTCCACTAAAAAATAAAATTGAAGAACAAATTTCTTAGATTATCTGACTAATAAGTCATGACATCTTCCCTTTCCTTCCCTTGATAACATCAACAGTGTCCCTAAAGAACACAGAGTCTCTCAGTAAGAACAACAAAACAAGGAATCGTAGCTTCAGATATTATAATATATAATATAATAATAATATTTTTAGTAGTGACATTGTTAGATAGCAAGCAAGCTAAGGTTAGCCAGCTTCCTACCTACTAATAAGGGACGGGGATCCAAACCTGAACGGTCTTTTTTATGGCTAGTATTAGCTAACACTAGTGTGCCTGCTAACACTGATAAATTCCAAGCACAGAAAATTACAATCTTGAGTAGATAACATCAGATAATATAACAAAACTCTTAGGGAAGATGTGACATCTAGTTTTGTCTGGGTTTCTAACACTACCTTATGTCTGAGTGGGGTTTGTCAGACAAATTTACAAAGCTAACGTTACGTTAGCTTTGTAAAGTAATACGCAATGGGGTTAGCTGTAGTTAACCACATAAACGTATCCAGCTTTGGTAACTTTGTTGCATCTAAGTCTGTTAACTGTCAGTTAAAATCAACACTGATACTAACATAAATTACTATCATAGTTCCTATCTGCTGGTAAATTTGTCTGACAAACCCCACTCAGACATAACGTAGTGTTAGAAACCCAGACTTTACAAAGCTAACGTTACGTTAGCTTTGTAAAGTAATACGCAATTTAACCACATAAACGTATCCAGCTTTGGTAACTTTGTTGCATTTAAGTCTGTTTTGTTGAGTATACAGTGCACACTCAGGTGTACAGTATATACCTACAATGATCACCCTGTGTTTGTAAGACACCTGGCATACAGTAGTTATAGTTTTGCCAGATTAAAATGCATAGCAGTCTTCCATATGTCATCATTGATTTAACCAATGCTAACTTGCACAAGGTGAGCAAACACAAACATCAAAAACAGAATGCTGACTTTCATTCAGCTAACAGCCAAAAGTGTTAATAGTAACACTTTTCTAAGCATTCACAGAGCTTCTTTGTCATGTCAACATGAAATAACTCCATTTACATGACATAAATAGTCCTGCTCAGAATATGAAAGGAGAGGAGAAGCCTCCAAATGAAAATTAAGCCATAATTTAAAAGAAAGGTGCGTAATACCTTCATACATTACAGGCTGTATTCAGTCACAGAGCAGTAAGCAGATCCAGAGGCGACACTTTAAATGTCACACGTATTACTGTGTGGTTGCTTTGGGGGTGGGAGGGCATTTGCATAATGTTTTCGCCCTATCTGCCATATGAATGAGAATGTGAAGCTACGATCTAAAGAGCGACCCTCCTCTCTGAACCCAACCCTACTGGCCACAAATAAACTGTGGCTGTTGCACAAGGCATGCACAGCTATAAAAAATATTGATTCAGCTGGTGCAAACTATTTAAACCATGTATTTAATACATGGGAATTGTATTCCACAGTTGCTCCAAATCTAAAAGAAGGAAATGTATGCCTCACAGCCTATCTCAGTATAGAAACGGAGAAAAAATACAGCAAAACAAATCACTACTTACCAACTACAACATCCTGCACAGGCAGAAAAACATTAAAGTTTGCTTTGAGGTAGGTATTATCAATCCAAAGATAAACTATTGCTTTGTCAATTGCATCATAACTTCAGCATGTGATTATGAGACCTCCTATGAACAGATTACAGAGACTGCATACCAAACCACCAGAGGAATGTCCCCTATTGGTCATTGTGCTGTGGGTTTGCAGTGCTTCCTGTGCCTGTATAAACAAAAGCAGTCTCTCCACCCACATGCTGTAACTCTTCAAGTCCAAGCTGATATGAGCTGTTAAGCCCAACGCAGACACATCACTGGCAAGCAAACGAATTGTATCCTTTTGATGGGAATAAAAGCAGTAAAAAAAATTTAAAAGACTGGTACTAAAGAGACGGTAACATCAACATCCCTCATCTTGGCCATACCCCTTTACCACCATGCAGTGCAGGGCAGCGAGTCGCCTGCTTCTTCTGGGTACGGTGCGAGAGGCTATCTGGACCTATTAATACAGTATTTTTGCAGTATTTCTTTTATACAAAATAGAAAAGCTGCCAGCTCAATGAGATACTAGGAGAAGAAGACCAAGAGGTCCTTAAAACCATCAAGGACTACAGATTTTATGGATATAAGATTGTTGTTGTTGTTTTTAATATCAACATCACAGCACACTGAACAAATAGAAATAATAACACTGTGACAGTTCCAAATGATTAGAATATATTTTCTAGTGCCTTTAAAAAGGATCCTGAACTGCTCCCATATCTCCTTCTATTCAGTCTCAGTGAGGTGGTATAATCACAGAAGCTTTTTTTTCTTAAAAGACCTCAACAACCTGCCTGAGATAGGGACTCAAACATTCTGGGAAAAATGAATTTAAGTCTCTCGTAGCAATTCCCTTTTTAATGTTATTTTTTCATCTTTATCCATCTCATAATCAAGTTAGGACTGCAATGAGTCCTCTTAGTTTTATTCAAAGTCAACCTTCAAATTTTCCTTATAGTTGAAATTTTAACTAATAAAAAAGCAATAACATGATTTTTAAAAACTCATCATTAATGTTTTGGCTATCACCAAAAACAATACTTTTTTTCCTCAAAGTAACTGTATCAAAAGAGGGGATCCATCCAACCATTCTCTTCTGCTTATCCTTTTCAGGGTCACGGGAGTGTGATGTGCTATTGTCAGAAGGTGTGCTGTGCCTCCCAGCACAGCCTCAAGAGCATCAGAGCTGTTTTTAACCCATTACAAGGACTGTTATCTGCTCCTTTGTGCAAGAAGGAATGTTTTGAACCCTGTCCTTACAAATTGACTTCTAACAGGCGACTGGTGTGAATCCAATCAGAAACAGCCTTCATGAGGGTGTCCTGGAGCCCTCTTGTAGGCCCTGTGCTCCCTGCCCGGGACGGTAGAGCAAGACTGGCATTGGACATGAAACACCAGAGTTGGCAGGTCCACCACCCTGTGCTTTTTACAGATGAGAGCAGGCTCACCCTGAGCACATGTGTAAGATATGAAAAGGTGTGGAGAAAGTTATGCTGCCTGCAGCATCATTCAGCATGACTGGTTTGGTGGTGGGTCAGTGACGGTCTGGGGAGGCATCTCCACTGAGAGCCACGAAGACCTCTACAGGCTAGTCATTGGCACCCTGACTGCCATTACATATTAAGATAAAATCCTGGGACCCAGGGTCAAACCTTACGCTAGTGCAGTAGGTCCTGTTTTTTATGTTTTTTAACAGTGTTTGGGAACAAACAACCCAAACACTGTGGATGGGTCTGGTTCAGTCATTTTAATTAGCAAAGGGGAAGCAGATGGATTTGGGTAGATCCACATCCACAGTCAACAAAAGTTAGCATCAGTCTCTCTGACACAGGCAACCAGGAGGTGTTGCATCCAACTTAGGTTTGTTTTGTGTGGCAGCTGTGAAGTTAAATGCAGAAGTTTTCCAACAAGAGTCCACAATACAATACAATACAGACAATACAAAGTTTCTCTTCTGCATTTACACCAGCATTTTGTCTCATTATAGTTAATCTCTCTGTGCTGTCAAGCGTCATTTGTACAGAGCCCTCCACAATGTTTAGGACAAAGATGTAATTTTTGTGGCTTGACTTTCAGCTTTAATTCAAGGGGTTTTAAAATATTTTTGCATGAACTGTTTAAGAATTACACCAATTTTTATAAACAATCGCCCATTTTCACTGGTTCAAAATGAACAGCACAACTGACTAAGCAGCAGTTTCATGACAAACAAAGCAGGAATAATATTAGTTGATTCAAAGTGTATTTTATAGCTGTTTTATAGCTTTTTACTGTACTTTTTAATGTAATTTAAAATAAAAGACTCAAAGAGATGTTAGTGAGAGATGTCATCATAAGGCTGAAAAACCCAAATAGACCTATAAGAGAGACAGTAAAAACTTTAGAAGTGGCCAAGTCAACAATCTAGTGCATTGTGGAAAAAACGAATAAATGCATTGATTAGCTCAGAAACAGAAAGGCCTGAAAGAAGACACACAGAAGACAGAAGTGCATGACGAACAATTATTTCCCTGGTTATAAAAAAAAACGAAAAACTTTTAACCAAGTCAAGAAAGCTCATGAGGAGGCACGTGTACCAGAGTCTACAATCACGAGATGAGCAGAAATACAGAGGCTTACAACAAGGTGCAAACTACTGGTTACATCCAGAACTGAAAGGTCAGATTAGACTTCAACCGTAAAACATTTAAAAGAGCCGGCAGAGCTCTGTAAAAAAAAAAAAAGTAGAACAAAAACAGGCCACTAGTGTTCATCAATGATGTCCGTGTGTTGTAGACTTGAGGCAGACACTGGCTGCAAAGTCAATTTAACCCTTTCTCACATTGTGGTCACTGCAGTGGACAGCTATTCAAAGGCAGTTTTCTTGTCTTTGTGTCAGTGTTGATGGTATACTTGCACATAAACCACTACATTGGACACTAATATGTCACTCCATACTAGGGCTGCTACAAACAATTATTTTGATAGTTGACTAGTCACTGATTATTTTTGCGATTAGTCAACTAATCAGATCATGCATCCATTGAATGTAAAACATACAGCTTATTGCACCAGCAGCATCTGCTCTTATATAACTATCATTAGCTTACAGCTTTAAGTGTTTAAGGTATGTGCTAACTAAAAATAAAGACAAGATGATAGTTTATTAAATTTAAATGAAATTTGCAGATTGTTTCGGTGGAGTTGAGTAAACTCAGCCGTCTGCTCCTTGCTATCTAAAATATAACAGGACACCGGAGTAAATTCTCGAGCATCTCACACTTCTGATAATCAGCTGTCTGCTTGACTTTTGTTCAGCTGTGTAAAAACTATAACTTTAATCTCAGCCAAACCGATTTACTCAGGAACAAATAAAATACTGAAAAAAGCCAAACAATAACATTTTTAAGTTATCTAAGAGACTTATATATCATGTTTAACCTGAGTAGCGAAAGACTACTAGGGTTTGAAAACGATTTGCCGGGAGTCCGGTGTTCTCACGGCTCTAGTAAGCCTGTAATCCCAGCTAGCTAACGAGCTAGTGGGTAACAGACGTCTCCGAAAACGTCGGAGCGCTTTTGAAAATATGTGGTGTCTTGATAAACTGAGCAGATATTTGAGGTTTACACAGCTACATTCTCGCCTGAAAATATGTTAAACGTTTATTTTGTGACCCAGAAAGAATAATAAGAGTAACATTAAAATTAACTAGCTGCCGCCATTGTTGACAACTGAGCTGGGCCGTGCTATGAATTCTGGGACACAGTTTCAGCTGGCATCCTTGTACATGCAGTGCTGCCATCTTCTGTTTCAGTCCGTTATTACACTCTTAAATTCTACTACTTATTCCTGCGTCTTTTGTGATCTTACAAAGCTTCAAACGACGCGTCGACTATTAAATCAGTCATCGACGATTTTGATAGTCGACGTAATCGTGACTAATCGACTAATCGTGGCAGCCCTACTCCATACCATGCCACTGGTCGTTTAATGTTACTATAGATGTATGACGTGTTTCATTGTAATTATTGTTATTTAACCCTTTCATGCATGAATTATGATAACCTCAATCAGGATTTTTTCTTAAGTATTTTATTAATCTTTTCATGCCTAAAGATTAATAAAAATACATAAGAAAAAAAATCCTGATTGTCATAAATTCTCATTTTTTCTCAGCATGTCACGTAAGGCCATTTGTCACATGCTGCCTACGTCTCACCATTAAGCACAACTGCTCTTTAAACATCTGGACCACATCAATGCTGGCTGCTGACAGAAAAACTTTCCCACTTTGGAGGCCTAAAGATAGTTTTAGGTTGGTTGGTTTTAGGAAGTTTGTGAGGAAATTGTGGCATTAGTCACAAGTTCATCAGCCAGGAGAGTGTGGTTTGCCTCCCACTTGGACCTTTGTGTTATGCTCTTGGTTTTGCTTTTTTTCCCACTTATTGATTAGTTTCTATTCATTTATATATTTTTTATTTTGCTTTAACTTGCTTTTTAGTTTTAGGCACTAACAAATAGTTGTAGGCACTTAAAGGTCAGGGTTAAGAAAAGGGTTAGGGCCCACAGCCCCCCACAACAGTAGCATTGCACTTTGAAAAATGATGAGTTGTCAAAGCTTCATAGGTAATCCACTGCTGCCAAAAGACACGTTGTCTGTTTTGTCAAAAAGCAGAAGCTTTGAAAGTATGTTTTAAAGGACGCCAGAGGCAAACACAGGGAGAGCCGTTCAACGGGACCACGTGGGGATGCTCTACAGAGAAAACAACCTTCTTTCCCAACTACAACTGATGGGCACAACACTGGAGAAAAGCTGTTTACTTCCAGAATAGCGAGTGAGTTATCCAAATAAGAAAATGCCTGAACAATGTTTCGGAGCCAAGAGACACAGTCCATTTCAAATCTGTTTCTCTTTCACTCTGACTCATGTTCTCCCCAGTTGGACGGTACAATAATAACCTCCTCATGACTCTGCAGACAGCAATTTAAAAATGTAAAACATCCAGACACTACGACTCATTCACGAGACGCATGTTCTCCTTGGGAAAAGAATTAAACGAGAAGCCGGCAGATAAAAGAGGGAGAGGATTGCAGAGGAAAAACAACGCAAACAACAATGGGAGCTGCTGCAACTGACTGCTAGCGATATGGGGAAAAAATACAAGGCACACTGTTGACTGGGAGATCTTCCTCGCTACCACCAAGTACTTGCTCATCAGGCAGTGGTTTCGATTTCTTTCCTGGCCACGTTCCATGACCACACAATTGTTTATACCATCAAAGCACCAAATGAAGGAATATCTTTTAGAATAATGGTATTATTTTACACCAGAGCTCCATTTAATCAAAGAATCCATGTCAAGATACCCTGAAGCTCTTCTGGTGACTTTTTCTAACACTGCAAACGGGTATATTTTCATAACTCTGAGTATACGTAGGAAAAACACACTTTATATTGTCTTTGCTTTAAAATGTTGCCCATCTGTAGTTCATCTACACAATGCCCATCTACATAATTACAGAACATCAGTTTTTGCTTTGTTAAGTATCCCATTTTTGTGAAAGAAAATGATTTTAGAACTTCTGCAGGAGCCAAACCAGAAGAAGAATGAGAGACAGTTGCAGCACGGTATCTAGTGCTCTTACGTAGCCTGGAGTAGCAGTTTTAATGTAAAACTGCTATTGTGCTGAAAGGTGTTTAGTACAAACTTACGCATCGTGCACCGCTGTGATCCCTGAGATTTACTCCAGCCGTGACAGCACTGCCCTCCACAGACATTCACCCTGCAAAACCAAACAAGAAAAGGCAGATTTAACAACTAGAACCATAGAAAGCCAGTTAACGTACATGCTGGCACATAACTTGATGCTATCCCAGCATCACCTCTTTTTCTACATTCTTGCACCTAAACACGTGTGTAATTTGGCAGTCTGGTCTTGTCTTCAAATTTCTTCAGAGTCAGATTTAAATAAAGAAATGGAGCATATTAATCTTTATTTGAATGTTTAACACCTAAAAGTTTGATCTTCATGTATATGTTCCATCATAGTTAGGCAGACGTTTTCCAGACTTGAATGCTCACAGAGGGCTTGCGATGTGGTTTGGCCTCGTGACATTAAGTATGACTGGAAAGGCAAGAATTGTCTGTAAAACAGTGTTTATTGTGTTAAGTTTGTTACAAAGCAAACTTGAATCTTAAAAAGATTCACACAGACTTGGTTAAGTCAAGCTGTAGGAATTGAATCAGCTAGAGTTTCCAACAAACATCATCAACAAAGAGAGTGGTTAGGTGATGAAGTTAGTCTTAACCTCTTGAGGAGTTTGAGACACATGGCAGCAGCTTGTAAGACACGGGTCTGTTCAAAACAGGATCAAACTGCACTGAGCCATATATATTTGACAGCTGTCACAAGTTATTTGCTGTAATTTCATACACAGATGAATTACTATTCACCCTTTGAGGTGCAAGTCTTGACTGACGATAAGTAATCCTTACCCTAAAGCTATGGTTTAAAGAAAAATAAAAAAAGACATTTTAGAAAAAAAACTGCAATAATTTCATAGAAAAAAACTCACGTTTTTTGTGTTTTATAACGTTTTAAAGGTACGTGTCATAACTAATGCTGACTTTAATCTTATAGGAACCAGAGGTGTGGACTCGAGTCACATGACTTGGACTCGAGTCAGACTCGAGTCATTAATTTTATGACTTTAGACTTGACTTGAAAAAATGTTCTAAGACTTGTGACTTGACTTGGACTTTTACACCAATGACCTGGGACTTGAACTGGTTTACTTGAAAAGACTTGATATTTCACCCCAAATCTAAAATTTAACACACATATTATATAGAAAGTGTGCACCATTAATTCAATTCATTCATTCATTTATTCAAACCACACTCTGTACGCATGTGTGCGTGAGCTGTAGCACAGCCAATCAAATTAACCAGATTTTTTTAAAGAAAGAAAACGCTCAAAAATGCTGCAAGGAGTTATTTTTTTCAGGTACATAAACTATGAAGTAGTCAACAAAAAAACGAAATGCAATATGCAAAACATGCAAGCAGAGAATCACAGACAGAAATGGAACAACTTCCAACTTTGTCCGACAGTTGAAGTTGCATAAAGAACGATAGGTTTCCTTTTGCTACGATGAGATAGCTGACTTCATCTAACTAGCAAATGTTGTCCAGGCTACGTTGATGTTGGTTTATACTGTTTGGTTTTAATGTGTATAATATTTTTGTCATGCTATTTTAAAGCCGGCCCTACAAGCGCATCCAAGAATAACATGCAGCTTATCTCAGAATTGTCGGTGAAAATTATTCTTGGAGCGAAGTTTAATTGAGCTGCATCTTATAGAGGTGCAATTTCACAATTTGTTGTGTATATTTTCTAAGTTCACTATTTCGTCATGTGTTGAGAAAAACACAGATTTAAAAATCACATGGTCTCATTATTACATTTAGCATAACTGCAACATTCTCTTTTTTTCTTTTTTTTTTAAGTCTCGAAAGGACTTGAAATTCAAAGTTTCAGACTTGTGACTTTACTCGGACTTTTACACCAGTGACTTGAGACTTGACTCTGACTTGCCTGACATTACTTGAGACTTGCAAAACAATGACTTGGTCCCACCTCTGATAGGAACTCAGAGATAGACAGGAGATAGACACCATATCTCTGTTCTATCATCACAGACGATATGACATAGCAGGACATTAAGATTGCACAAGCTAACTGCCATAGTAACAAATTGAGAGTATTAATTAACGATGATGTTTTCACTACCTTAACTGCTACTTTCAGATATTTGGACCAGACTACAGTAATTCTATGAACAGAAGAAATGAGGCCAACAAATGGCACAACTCTGATCTCTTTACTGTGAAGGAACATTTCCAAAGTCAGTCAGTCTTCTAGGCTGTTTACATCCCTCTGCTAACTAACTGCATACATCATCTTGCTGTAACTGACGACTATCCTGCAACTAGGAAATAATTTGTACTTCCTGACCTCGCTTTCTGTCATTTGTGGAAAATGTATTTGAACCTGTTGACATCAATGCAACAATTTGTTGGGAGAGAGTGAGATAGTGTGTTTGCTCAGGGAGGACGTGGCAGAAAGGGCCCAAAAAATATCTGCACTGAGGTCACTCCAGTCTATGAGTGTGCAGTGTCGATCTTTGTTTTTTGTTTTTTTACTGAAAATCACGCAATTACGTCAATACCAATAAAACACCTGATGAAGTTTATTTGCTTGTTGTGTATTATGTGATGGTGACATGTCTTTTTTTATTTTGCAAGTGTATTCATTAGTTTTCTCCTTGGCAATGGAGAGTCTTTTCCAGCTGACTGTGTTAGCAGTTCTGCGGGAATCCCAGAGGAGGCATGGAGGAGACGCTGGGATTTCAGAGCAAGAGCAGTTCCCGTGACAGTCATGGGGTAACTCTTCACTGATAACTCGTCTCTAGTATCCAGGGAAGAAATACCAGATGACATGGAGAGTGCAGCTTCAGTGCTGAAGGAAACTGTCAAGAAGGTGTTCGATATATCCTCTGGACAGAGAAAAGAGGATAAGAAGAGGTGGTAGTGGAATGAAGAAGTGTAGGAAAGTATCCAAATTAAATGATTAGGAAAGAAAGTGGGGTGATGAAGAAAGTAGACAAGAGAACTGGGAGGGTAGGTATATGCCAAAGAGAGACGTTTAAAGACAGATGGAAAGATGAACATTTAAGGAACAGAGATAGTCAAGGTAGATGAGTTAAATTACCCAGAGGTTAAAAGAGTGCAGGCAGGGTGGAGTGGGCCAAGACGAGTCTCAGCTGATTTTTGACATAAGGACAGCAGCAAAGGGGAACAGGAAGATTTACAAGATGGTAATGAGACCTGTTGTTATGTATGTTTTGGAGTTGGTGGCACTGACAAAACAACAGGAGGCCAAGCTGGAGGTGGGCTGTGTGACAGAGGAGTCACAGGGATAGGATGAGATGGAGGTTTGTGATCTCTTATTCTTTTTTCACACTCTTTTCCCTCCTCTGAGGGAGACGTAGCCATCGAGGACAGCAGAGGGTTTTAAAGTTCAGCTGAAAAGTCCCGACCCATTCACACATACTGCCAGTGCTGTTTTGCCTTGCATCACATTGTCAGTGACTGCAGACTAATGTGTGTGAAAACTATAACCACTCTTTGCAGTAGTTGACCCCAGAGAATGGGGGAGGGGTTTTCATGCGCTCTTAAGAAGCTCCAACATGAGTCAGCTCTGAAAGAGCTCTGCTTAAGCATTAGTCTATTCTTCCCCATAATTTAGTCAAAAACGGTTTTCAAATCTATCAACACACACTCATGTATAGCACAGGAACAAGGCGTTTCTCTAAATTATAACTGCAGGAACAAAAACACACTTACAGACCCTATTTTGTAACCAAATCAGGTTATGGAGACACTTCGTACTTTGACACACACTTGCAGCCTTGTGTATTCTGGTAAAAATTCAGGACCTTTTCCCTTTGGTAGGGGTGACAGAAATTCACAGCTGAATTTTATTCACTGATTACACATCCCAACATTTTGCCAGGCCACAGAGTGAGCAGCTGAAGCCAGGCGGCGAGACCACACACAGACTGGTGGATTTGTGTTCCCGTACTGGTCGCTTTCCCTCTTTTCATTCTAACCAAAGATTCCTGAGGACACAACTAAACTACTCTACATGTTTAAGCCAACAAACAAACAGATTGAAATCAGCTCCTTCAGCCACTGGTCTGCAGTTTTAATGACTCATGCTTGGCTGGAAGCACGCAAGCTTAACATTGTAGGTTACTTTGCATGTATTTGTGCAACGTTTTGTTGTTTAAGTCACAGATCTGCTTTTCAAACTGTGGTTTGACTTTACTGATTACCTGAAGTTCAGCTCACACACCAAGCTGCTGGAATGCACGCAGAATGTGGTTTTGGCAGTGTCCTGTTAAAAGTCCTTCCCTGAAAGAGACACTGTACAGATGGCAGCATCTGTCCTAATGACCCCCAAACCATCAACACCACCATAGAAGATGGATATTTTACACTGATAACAACTTCCAGTTGCCTCCAATTTTCTGCCTGTTGTCTAAATATCCTCCAGTGCTGATTTTCATTCTTGTCCCTTGCACATAAAGATTTATTCAGTTTCACTAAAAGACATGAAATCCCTAAATGCTTTTCAGTTTTATGTTGTTTGCACTTACAATCTTTCACAGAGTGGTGATACCTCTGCAAACTGTTTTCTGAAAGACTGGATGAATTATCTTTTTGCAGCCTGTAAAAACCTGCTGCTGGAAGGCTACTGCAGGGGCCCAGGCTTGAATTTGCCCTGGGCTTTTTCCCGTGTGTTGTTTCCCTTGCACTCCCTCCCTGCTTTCCTGTCTGTTCTACTGTCCTGTCCAAAATAAAGCCATGTTTAGTGCAACCTCTTGCTAGCTTCAACGTCAAAAGAGGGACATTTGTTTTTTTTTCACCACTGTGGACCCTGTTTCTCTCACCAAGTGACAGCCGGGACAACCCCCTGCTACCCTGTACTGGATGGATGTTCTTACAGGTTAATTTGTCACTCATTTTGTGTGTTGTAGTAAAAAATGTTAAGATTTGGTACTACACTCTAGAGATCAATTTCATTTCAATTCAAATCAGTTCAGTGTTATTTATAGAACAGCAAATCACAATAACAGTGGCCTCAAAGTGCTTTCTAAGGTCAAGACCCTACAATATCCTGGTACTCGGTGAATAACAAGAACACTGTCCTTTGGAAAATAAGATACAGACCACATCCAGGTCCCATTTAGATGGCACTACTTAAAAATCCCCACACAGAAAAGGGCAGGGTCTACATAAATGTATGAACATTTTGTTGTTCATGCTAAATCAGCCCCAGGAGTCAACCATTAAAAGGCCATCAGTCATGGTACAGACTAATTAGACCCAGTCCACAAAGACCCACAGTTTTATCCGGACAAAGAATGACAACAATATGAGGTATTATGAGAAGCACGTCCAAGGGCACAACTCCCCTTGCTCACTAGCAAAGTCCAATCAGAACAGATGTTGGCAGACATGAATACAGCACGGAAAGTGAGCGCTCAGGTTTCACTGACAGTAATCTTAGAAGCACCTGGGTATAAAATCAAGAATGGATGATGAGAACGCTCCGACACGGAGAAGAAGCCTGGAAGCCAGAATCACGAGATTCTGATGAGAATCAAAATGAGAGACGGGTCCTGAATGAATAAGAGGTACAACAAGTTGTACAAAAGGCAGACCCAGCTAGAACTGAAACTGAGCAACACTGGAAGAATATCTGTGAGAAAGGCATTACACACGACCAACACAAAGTGCTTGGTGGACCTAGGAGCAGACCACAGCAACCTCCCAGAACAAGAAGTGGTCAACATCACAATAGCAGACATCCGACAAAGAGACTCCAGATCAACACCAGGGCACAGCTCAGAAGGGCAATGGAAGTAATTGCAGTGTGTCAAAGCACCAGTAATTGGTTGATAGAGCAATACAGCAGAACTTTAACACCTGATTTGAATTGGCTCCAAGAAACCCTACGACTCAATGCCCTGCACGTGGATCCTGGAGAGCTTGTGTTAAAAACATTCATCAGGTGTTCAGTGGAACTGTGGAAAACAACACTGATTCCAAGGCAATCATACAAGTCACCATCAAGCTTGGAATATACACACTTGATGGTGACTTGATGGCCCACTGCTGTTCTGCATAGAACTAAGCCAGCTCATCACTAAGAGTGGATACAGAGGTAGGCATCATGTAGTGGCCATCAGCCACCTCCTGTACCTATAGGTACCTGTATAGGTATCCCCTTAGAAGGACTGTTTACTAGAGAGCCACCAAGTGTATTTCTTTTAACAAAATCCAATTTTTTGCTGACTATTCACTGTGTGAATAGTGATTTTTGTAGATTCTGAGTTTTTCTCTAAGAACTCTAATTGACGGCATATACAAACAGAAAACAACTTTTCATTAATACGAAATATAATTTTCATTAAAAAAAATATTCAACTTTACATTTTATTTCTCCTAAACAGCAGTAGGTCACGACTAGGGCTGGGCGATATGGCCTAAAATTCATATAGCGATATAATTTGAAGCATGTGCGGTAACGATATATATCGCGATATATTCTTTTCTTCTGTATAACGTATTTTCCGCACTATAAGGCACACTTAAAATCCTTTAATTTTCTCAAAAATCGAGAGTGTTCCTTATGTATGAATTCTGGTTGTGCTTACTGACCTCGAACTGATTTTGACGTGCAGAAATCTGTTAAAAAATGTTTTAGTACAACTTTGGTAAGCCGCACTGCTTGATGGATTGTCAGAGCATTACGGCTGCTGATGGGTTTAGATTTTATTATTGTCATTTGTATTAGGAAATATTTAACCATATATGCTTAGAAGTGTATAATCAATTGTGTAGTGATAGGATGTGTGATCTTTAGCAGGCTGCAAAGGCTTGGTGTGCATTCCAGAGTGTTCTGGAATCTACACCTACATCCTGGGAGCATGGGAAGAGGTCGTACATTGTTTTATTGTTTTACGGTAGGATAAACGTAGCTATATCTGTTTTAGTCTGAGTGCCTTTTGTTTAGATGAACTGCTGGACTTTCCAGACCAGTAGGTTTAGGGAAGTCATTTATGGGGTCACACTCTGACCCCACACACACACACACACACACACACACACAGTATTCTTTGTTCACATGTATACCTATGTAAGATGTTATATGTTAATGACCCAATGCATATTCATGTAACCACAATAAAAGGAGTGCTATGGGGAACCTGGCTGAGAGTCTGACGGAGGTCAAGTGGTGGAACGACACTTGGCTCCAGGCAGGTCTCCCTCATGCATGAGTAACACAAAGAACTTTGGTGCCTTGTGTCTTGCTTTTTGCTGTGTAGCAAATTGTCCTTAACGTTCCAGCGAATAGGTTTATGCTACAAACCTATCAGCTGCCGTAGTGAGGAGCTTCGCGGAGTAATCTGGGTCCAAAACTCCGTCGGCTTGAGGTCCCAAAGTCAAACGAACACTGAGAGTTAAAAACGGTCTAAATTATTTCATCTTTAATAAAATCATCAGCGTTGCTGCTTTATTAGGTGTAACAATTAAGTTTAACATCCATGCATCCATGAAAACAGAAGTTATTAAATTTAACGGAGTTAGAAGTTAACAGGAAGTTAGCTCGCTAGTTTCCACCTAAACATTTCATACCATGTTCTGACTGAGAGATTTTTTAAACTAATTAAAACGTACAGCTCTGCTACCACTTCCAACATAAATGAAGACAGAAAACTAAACAGCAGTGGCATTTGCAGGGTTACTGAAGTTGGACTACCTGGTATATAATGTTGTGCTACGTGATTGCTAGCGACACAGCTATGTTAGCATAACATTAGCACAGTGAAGCTGGAGGATGAACGCCAACTTTTTTTCCACTCGATAAAAGTTAACGTGAGGGATTCTGGTGGTCAGGGACAAATGTAATCGCATAGCAGGATGCTATACACGGGCCAAACTTCAGTCAGGAGAACAACTGAGATTATTCATCCACAATACGAGGTTAGTTATTAATATACTGCAACTACATGGGAATAGAGCAGCTGCGAGAGAATTCAACATTAATGAATCAATGCTACGGAAGTGGAGGAAGCGCAGTTTTTCGCTTTCCCCATATTTCAAAAGTGCTTCATCTCTTTGCTATGACTGTCGCCCGGCATAATTTGCAGATGATAATGGTTGTAGCCACTGCGATGCTTTCGACCACAACAGGCGCAGCTTGATGACATCATCAATATGCGGTATCGCGATAGAGCGGTGTAGTCAAAATCTCTATTGTTGGCCAAATTTATATCGTTTCTATCGTATATCGTTTATATCGCCCACCCCTAGTCACAGGATCTTCCCTCACTAATAAAAAACTGAAAATCAATTTCTCTGGTACTGGGAAGAGCTACACATAGTTACCTGTGAAGGTGACTGTACATCCACTATTAGCTCATATAGTTAACCTTACAAAACAATACCAGGAACAAGCGATTTATATCACAAAACAAATGTCCATTACTTACATCAGGACCTTTTCTCTTTTTCACTGGTCTCCAAAATTTTCTGAATAACTGCTTTGATTTTTTTCTCATAATAAGACTGCTAGCTTGTGGCTTCTGGCCTTCATGGTTAGCAGATCTCAAACCCACCGAAACCTCATGGAGGCTGTAGCAGGCCACCTATGAATGTACAAGTTGTGAAAAGCACTTTGAATGCTCACATAGAGTAGAAAAGCGCTTTATAAGAACGAGTTCATTTACCGTTTTCAAATAGTAATTAAGAAATTACCTCTATGTCTCTACCACCATCAAAACATCACATGAAGGAAAAGATTTGTAAGAGAAACTTGGAGTGTCAATACTAAGATACAGCAAATGGACTGGTTCTCATACAGTACTGGGCTTTTCCAGTCTACCTGAGCACTCACTTTACTACATGCCTTAGTCACACATTCACTTCATTCTATGCTTAAGTGCTTTCTATCTAACATTTACACTCCAGTGGATGTATCAGAAAGCAACGGATATTTGGCCTGCAGACTGCAGCAGCCTGGGATCAAACCACCAACCTGCTCTACCTCCTCAGCTACAGCCACCCCAAGTAGCATTGAATCTGCTCTTCCAGCACATGCTCAACACCATACAAACATGTATGTTCATTGTACCTTTAGTTGTGTCAGTTTTATACTGAAAAACAATTACTACAAAATTGCTTTGTGATTCTGTTGGAATACTGCATCATTAGTGCAGGCAGGCCGAGAAGTCAAACTCAGCCACAATCTCAGATCTCTATGCGAGTCCACATTCAGTGTTTGCTCAGCTGATACCCTTCTACAACTGGTAAATCTCATAGTGCATGCTATTTAGGCAGCTTTAGCCTGGCCATAGTTGCTTTGAATGTGCAAGCCACTTTCCAACCCCCTCTTCCATTTCCTGCTGGTTCAGACATAATCAGTGTCATCACTGTTGTAAGTGGTGCCTGCTCTGTTCTGTGCTAATGCTCTTCTCCTTGGATGCAATCCAGATATTCAGCTGTAATAGCAGGCAAGTCAGTGAAGAGTGCCATACCACCAAATACAAATTACTGTGGATAAATACTGTACTACAACTTACCTGAAATTCATTTAAACTGATCGTGACCTATTAAACAGTTAATACAAATGAGTAGGTCTAGTGTAGCTAAGACAACTCTTGTTCTTATTTAGTATTGTTATTCAATAACAACCTTTACAACCTTGATTAAAGAGTCACAAAGAAATTATATGAGGTCGCTGCCAATAAGAATGATGAAAAAGTGCAACTTGTAAAGCAAACTAACAGGACCAGGGTCAGTCAATTTCACCCTGAAGAGGAGAGGCCTAACAAGGCATGACTGGAAGAAACACACCTGTGTGGATATTCCAAGAGGATACTAAGCCTTTGCAACAACGCAAGCCTACACTTAGAGCAACAAAGTGCAGCACGGATTCAGTCACATTCTAACTCTGAAAATAGTCTCAGTTACTGTCATCTCTCGCTGTCTGAAGAGTCATGTGTTAGCCAGCTAATTTTATTGGGCAACATCATCGGTAATCATTTAATCCACTGGCCTACTTGGTCCATCAGGCGGGTTAAACGGTGTTTGACCTGCGCATTAAGAGAGCAACCAAACTCAAATACACACTGTCAGCTCCTGATAGCGTTAAACAAAAGTCAGCACCTGATGATTGAGGTGTGCTCCTGTACACAGGAGAGCCGCTTCATGCACAATTGCCCAATAAAGTTATGCATACCATTCAGATAGCGCTGTAATATAACCTATAGGTGTCTCCTTTTTCTGCTTTTCTGAACTATTTGCTTTAACATAAAAGTTTACAAAAAGTCACGAAATCCATTCCCCGCTAGCAAACCCTGTTTCCCTCTTGACACGGTGCCAGTCTCTTACCCGGACAGCTTCAGGAGCTGCTTCTGGCTCTGTTCCTGCCGGACTGCCGGCTGCTGCTGCTGCGGGGCTGACGCCGCTTGCTTCCCCATCCTGCGGCTCCGGACCTGGCCGCCAAAGTTGGCTGTGAGCTCCACATTATACGTGTGCGGTTGCCCCGACAGGCCGTGAAGACTCGAGATGGAGCTGACTCGCACCCCGCCGTTGGCTCCGGCCGTCCCGGGCCCCGGCCCGGGCTGCAGTACGTACAGCCTCCTGAAGCCGCTCTGGCTCTGCTGCCGCTCCGGTGACACACAAACCGTGAAGAGAAACATCCCAAAGGAAAGGAAAAACCCCAAATATATCCGAGCCATATCCACACACAAAGAAGAAGTAGAGATAAAAGTTTGCAAGGGGGGGAAAGGGTCCAGATTCTGTTCTGTAAAGAAAAAACTCCTCACTTCTTACGAGTAAGAAAAACGTGTGTATTCCTCAACATATTCTTGTAGATGCGGAATTCCAACCATCAGAATGAGCTAACTTAGCCCTGACAAATTAAAGAGAAATTGTAGCGTTGAAGTGTTCCTCGGCTGTAGGCTCCTCTGTCTCCCTGTAGCGCTGAGGCTGTGCGGGCTGCAGCGGGTTTCTCTCAGCCTGTTTGACTTGAATCAGGAGAGCCCGAGAACTCCAAAAAGTTCCTCCGTTGGAGGTGAACGGTGTCAGCAGCGCGAGCAGCCTGCCTCCAGACGTGACGTCAGGAGGGGGGAGTCTACACGCTAACCCCGAGAACGTTTGCTTCGAGTTTCTCGGGGCCCAAGTTTGTCAGGGGACTCAAACCGAAGCCCCCACCCACACACAGACTCACTGTCTGACCCACCTCAACACCCACACACATTCTCCAGTTAGGCCTCTCTAAGAACATAATGACTTCCAGTTTAAATGACTAAACTCTAAAATAAACAAGCAGACTGTGTTCCACAAATATTACACATGTTAACTGAGTCATCTCTCAGCAGGTGGCACTGATGGAGACCAGATTAGTAATTATTAAACTATTTTTATATCTTTCAGTGTTTCTCACTTGATTAGCTCCATGACCAAGCCATAAAAAATGTAGTCTGGATAAATCTGGATTTGGAAATCCCCTCTTTGTGCTGTCCATGATCAAATAAGCTGTTACTTTCTCACGGTGTTCCCCCCAACAACACACACACACTGTGTAGGTTAAAGAATAATATATAGAACATATAATAACATATACAATAATTATTATATCTAACATTACTAGTTTTTTCTCTCTCTACACTAAATGATACAAATGTTGTATTGCTTGACCAGTCTAAATATTAATTATCATTTAATTAATGATACTATATATATAGCAGACTAGGTCCTAGTGTACTTGGAGATGTAAATTGCAATTTTGTTGTGCAGTCCCACAACAAATTGTATTTGGTTTACTTCACTTGTATACTGGCTTATGTAAAAGCAGTGTCTGTAAAACATATGCAGCTGATGTGCAGACTCTAACACTCACCTCACTAATGGTTAAAAAACAAAAAACAACACTTTCAACTGTGACTCATTAGTTGATTCCCTAAAGTGAACCTCAGACATGAAAACTTTGAGACTCATAATGGACTGCTGGACTGAAGAAAATATTTCCAAGAAGAACTCACAGGAAAACAGCACAAAGGATATCTTCTTGTTTCTTTGTTCCTGCACAGCTTCTAATGCGGGGATAAAATACATGGAAAATGTGATCCACGTGATAGCCTGGTTCTAGAACCAGAGCTTTTTTTGTTGTTGGAAAGCAGATTCCTAAAGACGAATACTGAGGCTACAACCAAGCTTAGCCCTGGCTGTTGGGAACCTCTGTGTACTGGTCTGTTCCCATCTTAGAAATATAAGCAACCTTCACAATTTTTGTACATTTATTCAAGCTTAATGCTTCTTCACATCCTGCAACAACAATTTTGGCAATAAAAAGATAATGTTGTCTGACTGTAGTTACAAAGTTTAATTCTGAATTTGTTAATGTAGACTTGAATGTGTCCATGTCAGTCATAGTTACTGTTTATTGCTATTTATGACACATAAAAGAAACTTTTTTGTTACAGGTCATGAAAAATATAGTCAAGTCAACATTGTCAGCCACCAGTAGGTGGCCTCTCTTTCTGTTGCCCCACCCAGTGTTGTGTCCAGTGTCGTTTCCACATTTTCAGTGTCTTCTCTTTTTACTTCAGGTGGTCTTTTAGAACAAGACTCTGTACACACTACACATCTGTAGCCAAAAGCTTCCCTTGCTTCTTCTCCATTGTTCAAATCTTTTTGTTCTTGTAAATTTCCACCAGGAGCATCACAAAAAAACATTATACATCTAACGTTTTAGCCTTGAAAGGCTAAAACTAGTTGTAGCCTTTCAGGACCCTAGACTTCAAATCATGTGACTAAAAACACGATTTATGACACACTTTTTTATGTGAGAGGGTGTCTGACTGTTTATGGTCTTTTTGTCTATGGGAGGCATTATTGTCAAATCTACTCATTTCCATGCAAATATATCCAACCATCCTACCATCCATGCAAATATAAAACATTAAATACATGTCAATTCCTGACTGGTTGAAGACTTTAATAATTTCCCCAGTATCTGCTTTCTTAGGTAAAGTCCTAAAGTGTACCTAAGCCTTGTATGGTGTGTGACTTGTTCTATACTTTGCATCTGTAAAAGCTGTGTGACATCACCTGCAGACATTAGCTTCATGAAAAAATGCAGAAAGAGTCAGACAGTTGCACCAGACCTAACAAAACGCATGTGCTCTGCTGTGGATCAAGGTAATGGACACGTTCCATAAAGAGAAAAGTGAACATCAGCAGACACACATCTGGTTTGGAGAAATTCCATGCACATAGCTGTCTGACAGGTGTAATGCTGTAAATTCAGATATATTCCAAATGTTGTTATCAAGTCCTTCTATGCACATGTAGTAGATCATATCTGGATTCAGTCCACCTACTGTGATCTTTGAGTCAGAAAGTATGTGTGTGTTTGAAAAAAAAAAAAAGACTTGCTTATCGAGCAGCCTCTTTTTATACTAACAGCTGCATTAGTCAGACTTATATTTAACCTGGCATAATTTGTATTCATTCTGTCAAGATAAATATTGTCCTTAACAATTTTGTGGGGATGATTTCTTTTCCACAGAATGCTGGATGAAAGTGACAGCATTTATTTCCCCCCAGTTTGTCTCCATGATGGCATTTCTGTCTGACTGTTACAATAAATGATCCCAACCATAACATATGATGCAGAAACAACTGAGCATCACGTTGGGCCAGAAAAGCATCCCCCAAATGAAAATGCATTTTGTCTGTCACAACAGTAATAATATACACTGGTCAAAAAATGAAAGGGAAACGTTGGAATTGTGTAAACTTCTGTGATATTAAACTGGTCTGTTAAGTAGCAGAGGCGTTGTTAATCAGTTTTGTGACCATGCTAGCTTGTTTTTAGCACTCTAGTGCCAGAACTCACTAACATGCTTACTGGATAATAACATGTTTTTCAGAAAGACCTTACAGATATAATTGGACAAGTTTTCTATATTCCTGCTACAATAAAAATCTCTGTGCTGTCTTTAAGCTGGCCTTTTCTAGCCACTGCAAGGATTTCTTGTTGACAGCCAGTTCGATGCACTGAGGCTTCCACCCCAAACTCAGCACTCTGAGGCTGTGAAGGGATTTCAGACAGTAAATGAACTGAGGGGCTGCAACAAGGCCCGATATACTTTGGTAGATTCCAGGAATTAAAATATTTAACCCAAAGCTAGAAGAATATATTCCCCATGAAGGCACAAGGGGGAATTAATTTATTTCATGTGCACAAATCCCCACAACCACTCCCTTAAGTGCACCATTTTCCACCACATCACACCAGTGGACACACAAAGTTGTGGGTGTAACATGATTTCATTATTAACTGATTCCACAAAAATTATAGCAAGGCTGATTTCTTTCATCTATTGCTACATCTGATTGCAGATGTCTTCTGCTTGCTTTGGTGGCATGAGAAAGTTTCACATGTTTTACCAAAAGATTTTCCACAACACTGAAAGGTGATACTCAACAGAAACACTCGAACTACATGTTTGAGAAAGAGGGTGGAGGCCATACTGTAGAAGTTGTTTGCCAAAACCAGTGGAAAAGGTTTGAGTGATGAGTTATAGCCATGATTTTATGATAATCATAGATGATGGTGATGCAGTGTTTTCAGATCAATCAGCCTGTGTCTTTTTCATCCAAATACTGTTTTCTTAGTTCCTTCTCGCAAGGATGTGACAGAAAGATCTGAGGAAGGGATGCAAGGACAACCATTCAACGTCATCCAGATGTCATTTGAGTGGAGGTGGGGAGGTCATTTTTGATTATTATCACCATGGAAACACATGCAGTAACAGGTTTAATTGAACTTATCTCTTATGGCCTCACAACGAAGGACTGATTCTTATATAGCGCTTTTCTACTCTCCCGGAGCACTCAAAGCGCTGTATACAACATGCCACATTCACTGACTCTAAACTGAGTGCTTTTCTAACAACATTCACACTCTGATGGATGCATCATAGAGCAACTTGGGCTCAGTATCTTGCCCATGCAGACTGGAGGAGCCAGGGATCGAACCACCAACCTTCCGATCAGTAGGTGACCTGCGCTACCTCCTGAGCTTCAGCCACACCACTGTAGTACATGTACTATAGTTAGGCTGCCATAAACCCAATGTGTATCAGAATCAGAATACTTTATTAATCCCGAAGGAAATTAGGGATTTTAGTGTATTTAGCCTTGCTAAACATAAAGACAACTGCAATGTGTATAAGAATGGAACAAACAACCCATCAAGCACATGTCCTAGCAGACTGACCAGACAGGGTCAGCATACCAAACAAGCACACTCATTTACAGAATTTCTTAAACCACAATTATTTCCAGTTGACCAGAAAATAGATATATCACACATGCATATTAGAGTGAGAGAGCACATTTTCACATAAATTTTAACGATGTTTCAACACTTTACAAAAAAACCCACAAACTACTCACCCATCAAAACTTGATCTTTTGGGCCTCCTGCTCAACAAAGCCATTAACAACAGTTCTCTAGTGCAAATTCCTGGCGATATATACATGCTCCCTCCTCTTTTGAATACCACTTTTGTTTGATTGCCAAACATAATTTATAATGCCACTCTGCTTACGAACTACTCTGTAAGAGCTTGCCAAAAAAGCAAATTGTTAAATAATTGTTGTCAACATGTTCACGCGCATTTTCCACCAAATACAAAGAGGAATGCCAGGAAGAACAACTAATGTACTTCCCAGCATGTCCCACATCCCTCACCTCTACCCCTGCCATCAAAACCTTTCAGAAGGTCGCCTATTTTAAATTAGTTCAATGGAAAATGATGTTGAGGATGCAAAGGATGTGCACTCCTCAAAAAAACAAACAGCATGCATGCTTTTAAAGGAATTAAGGAATTGACCGACCTCTACACTTGCCTGTTATAAATCCAATAGAACACCTCTGGGATGTTAATATTTGGTCTATCCGACACCACCAGGCTGCACCTCCAATTGCTCAGGAGTTCACTGATGTCTGAGTCTAAATATGGGAGGAGAACCATGTAATGACACAACCATTTGTTGTCTCATTAGGCTAATGCCCCGATGTTGTCAGTCATGCATACAAATGTGTGGGGGCCATACAAACTGCTCAGTACCATTATGAGTGGCTGCAATTAAATTTCTAGACAAAGGACTAGTGTAAAACAATTTTTTTACTTTGGGTTTCGAGATGTCTTTGAATTTGGTTCTCTGTAGGCTGACCATTTTTATCTCCATCAAACAATATGCCCCCCTTTCATTCGTAACATTGTCTTGAGATCTGATATGTTTTCAAATTGTCCCTTTAATTGTTTTTGCTTAAAAAGTAAATGGACAGTGTGTTTCTTCATTCATCAGTTATCCAACCAGGTTGGCTGTGGTGGAGCCTATTTCCTCTGATCGGCAAATCATTCAACACTGCCAAATCTCCATACATGCCAGCCTTGATGACCTTGGCTACATTGAAACCATCAATTTGCATATGTTTGTGTAGGTTCTCAGGCATCAAGGCCTGTAGTTAAAATCCAGTTGATGAGAATTTGTATGATACCTCCATCATACTGGATTTCTTTTACAAGATTTTACTTCTAATCTGAAGTTCAGTTATATAATGTAATTATAATTAGGTATTTCTGATGGTCAGGGCATAAACAAGTAGAAAAGTTGTAGTCTATTGATTACTAGATACTGGGAAGAGGGTGGGATTAAATAAGCTTATGCTTCTTTCTGCTCCGTTTTGAACATGAAAGTTGTTGTTTTGGTTTTTTTGTAGTTGTGGTTGCTTGTTTTGCTTAGTTTGTCTCTTTTTAATTCTATGTTATTGTACTTTTTTAACATGTTCAAAATAAAGATTCAATTCAAATTCAAATTCAATTCAAAACACTGACTCAAAATCATGGGCAAGTCCCGTGATTTTGAGTCACTGTTCCATTTTGTGAGTTTGTTTAGGACGTGTGGGGTGAGGTGTGAGTGGAACAGTTGTTAGCACTGTTGCCCAATAGCAAGAAGGTCCTGGATTCAAATCCACCATCTGGCCAAAGAATTATCCGTGTGAAATTTGTGTGTTGTCCCCATGGGTTCCTCCCACAGTCCACAGAAACCCAGTTAACTGGGTTAGGCTAATTGGTCATACTAAATGGCCCATGGGTGCATTGGTCAGTAAGACTTGAAGAAAGATCTACTGTATTTAAAAAAAAGGAAAAAAAGAATCTAGTCTATTTGAAGCCTGTAAAGTATATATTACAACCTTTTAATTAAAACATGGGTTTACAATCAATCAAGTTAACTGTGTCTTCCCGCTAACTTTTGTTGAAAATGGGATTTATGTAATGCTGAGCAGGTTCTCAAGTATGTGGCTTATTTTGGTGACACTGTTGAGCTAATGTGATTAAATTATAAATATATTGTGATTAAACTATCATGCATTGGTGTGTAGGGCTGTTATATGCCTGATGGGGATACTGCTGACACACGACAAATTGTTGTGTTTATATATCAACCTTTTAGCCTGTGACAAAGTGGATGAGCAGTTGTAATACTCTCCACTTGTCCAGAAGTGCTGACGTTTTGCACATTATGCACATTATTCTCTCTGTCTTTTTATTTGCTATCATTTGCTATTGTCAAGTTAACATTGCTGCACTTAGTATCCTGGCTTTGTTTGTGTAAGCCTCCTGGTACTGGCAAAACAAACTTTCAGCAAATTAAAGCAAATGCTGGAGCCTGGATCTCCTCCATCTGAGCATTCATGCCCTGGAGGACGGGGCTATGGCTCCCCACAACTCTAGCAGATCATTACCTTTTAAAAACAAGCGCGCTCATGCTCACAGGTGTACACACGGGTGCTCACAGACACAAACTACACCCTTTTTGGCTCCTACCTCAAAGCACACTGTGCGCTGTCGATTCTACGTGCTGCACAATAATATTCAATATTTAGTATTTACTTTTATATTCACATAGATCATCGCGATGATGTTGTTTATTATATTGCTTTTTTTTGCTTGTTTTCTCTTTTTTCTTTCTCAACAGGTGATTGATATATGTATTTTTTGTCTGTTTGTTTTGTTTTTTGCTCTTTACCACAGTTCCTCTTGCCCGCTGTTTTTCTTCCCTATACCTCTCTTTCTTTCTCCCAGTCATGTCTGTCCCGTGTGTAGCAAGTGAAAATAAAATAAAATAAACAATAAAAGCAAAGGTGAATCAAATAGACCAATACGGCAAGGCTGTAAATCCGTTGGGCATCTTTCTTTGCCTTTAGACAATTATTCTGATGGCAAAAGAACCAAACGGGACAGGCGGGGAAAAAAAGGATACGAAGGGATTTGCAAAATATTTTTTCTTATATAGAGCCATTTAGTTGCGTAAATGTGTTAATCAGAAGAGTGGGGAGCTTTAGGTAATTCATTCAGTTGTGTTGAGTTTTAAATTCTAGCTAGTGGTACTGGCTAGCCTAACTGAAGGGAAATTGATAGCTCTATTTAAAGTCTCTGCTTGATTCAGATGAGGGACGAGAGGTGAGCTGTGTTACCAAATCCATGTGTTGTTGAGTTTTGTTAATTAAGTTCATTCAGGGGAAGTTTTGTTAAGTTTCACATATGTGAAACTTGTGTATCTTATATATATGTATGTATGTATGTATATATATATGTGTGTGTGTGTATATATATAAATGCGTATATATATATGATGGAGGTATCATATAATCACATAGGAGAAGAATAAAAAGCCCGATGACCTTCTCTACAAAAACAGTTAAACGTTATGATTGAATCATACTTATTATTACTTATTACATACTTATTATTGTTATTAATCTCTGTCTCTGTTCCATAGCACGTCTTTATCCTGTTTTCCTTCTCTCTCCCCAACTGGTCGCAGCAGATGGCCCCGCCCCTCCCTGAGCCTGGTTCTGCCGGAGGTTTCTTCCTGTTAAAAAGGAGTTTTTCCTCCCTGCTGTCGCCAAAGTGCTTGGTCATAGGGGGTCATATGATTGTTGGGCTTTTCTCTGTATGTATTATTGTAGGGTCTACCTTACAATATAAAGTGCCTTGAGGCAACTGTTGTTGTGATTTGCTACTGTATAAATAAAATTGAAAGAAAAAAAAAAGAATTACGTAACATTTTTCAATGTACGTATGCTACTGTAATTCTAAACTGCTTATAATGCAACTATTTAATTCTATTAATTTTATCTACTTTATATTGCTTTGAATTTATGAATGTATTGCTTCTTTAAACATCTGTTCTTTTCAGTTATCGGCTTGTTTAATAATTAGTGAAACAATTCGAACTGCACTAGCTTGAATGAAGGGTTCTGTACAAAAAAGTTTTAGAACTTTTCTGAATTATTAATGACATGATACAAAAGACACAGAACAATAATATCACTACACTGGATCAAATTGCAATTTAATATTTAGTAGAAAAACACCATATAAGAACCAGTTGATTTACATGACTTCAAGAAAACAATACCTTCTGGGATGCTGTAAACATTTGTTTTTCAAGTGCAAGTGACAGATTTTGTTGTTGCTTCTTTTGAGAAGAGATTTTGTCGAACTGAAATAATATCCCTGCCGCATGAACTAAAGTGTGAGGTAATGGGAGTTTTGTGAATGGTGACATCAGCTTTGCAGCCCCTGCTGAGAAATATTAGGAATTCTGGGAGCGTAAGTCTGGCACGAAACAATCAAACTTGTGTTTCTTTTATCAAAGCTGTCCTCTGGGTGATGACAGAACAGCAGAAAATCACTCTTGTGGACTTTATCTAATAATAGCATTTGGTAAATTTACAATCATATTAGGAAGATTAGTCACCAGTGCTGAGAGATCCTGTGGGTGTGATATAATGTGGTCATGAATGATGATCCAGAGCTTAAAATAGGTCATTTCTTCTTGCCATTTTTATTTAATAACTGGAGTGAGGCTGGAAATGTGGATTCAAACATGAGTATTAGCTCAGAGAATTTACCATGAAGGCAACTGTCAAAGTGCAATCATCAACATTTTACATTGTCACAGTGCTCCACTCCCTCATGCGAGATCATCCATTTATAGGGGCCTTTAAGTCCTGTGGTAACACTTTCAAAACAGAGGTTCTGGCTCTTGTGACAAATGAGCAGAGAAAAATAAAACACAAGCTCCAATACAGTGAAAAAAGAAGGGAGCTAAAAAACCTGAGCAATGTCAAGGTCATTTTCCTTCTAGTTGAGGAAACAAATTGTGGTCTCCTCCCTGTATGAACTGCAGGGAAATGGGATGCGTGTGTGTGTGTGTGCTCACCATGTCGGATGAGTTGGGAAATGATCTCGCAGAGCATCAGAGCGTGGCTCATGGTTTTTAATAGCCTTTTTATAACTTAGAACACAATGAGTGGAGGTGGTGTTCGAGAGCTGAGTACTAAACTTAGATAGTTAGGAGATTAAGGGGAAAGGTAAGTCTGCTTCCCTAGTATACAATTTTTCTTTATGCAACCAATTCTTTAAGAGATAAGACTTGGTGTTAGGAATCAATTTCATTTAAATATTCATGAAGGACAAAAAAAGTCAATCATTTTGAATTATTCTAGAAAGAACTTAGACTACAGCTACAATATCAAAACAACTCAGATTTAATAAAACATTCTGCTTGGATGTTTTTTAATTGCTGCCATTTATGTATCTATCACTTTGTTGCTGACATAAGCACCTTAATAGCAGCCTCACCTTTCTTAATATGAGTCACTGTACTGTTGTGCTACTGTTGTGCCTTTTGGATCATTTTTAATGTAAATGTATAGAAAATAATTTGACTTCAGCTTTGATGTGTACATTTATAGGACTTTACTAATCTGTTAGTTACTATTGTATAAAGCGCTTTGAGTGCTCGAGTAGAAAAGCGCTATATGAACAGTCCATTTTCCATTTACCAATTAGCATGTAAAGTTTATGTATGCAAGTTGTTAAGCTAGTGGTAGTTTATAAAGTAGCACACCACTATCTCATACAAATCTAGTCTTAGCAACTATTTGGATGCATACATGTATTATTGGCTGAAAGGGAAAGACAAGACAAACACCAATACATCCGTTTGTTTATTCCAGGCTGGTTAAGATCAGTGCCATTTTCTAGTTGACTAAAATTATTTTAGCACAACTAGAGCTAGATTGGCTTCCCTTCATTTATTCAAAATCCTGCTCCTCACATACAAGGTCTTGAATAACCAGCCCCCATCTTATCTTAATGACCTTATAGTATCATATCACCCCATTAGTGCACTTCCCTCTCGGACTGCGGATTTACTTCAGATGAGGTAGGGCTGGATCAGGAGACCCTGAATCCTTCCTATTTATGCTGCAATAGGTGTAGCCTGCTGGGGAATCAGTCACCTCTCTGCACTGAATCATTACTTGTTATTAATCTCTGGCTCTCTTCACAGCATGTCGTTGTCCTGTCTTCCTCCCCTCACCCAAACTGGTCGTGGGGGACGGCCATCCCTCCCTGAGGCTGGTTCTGCTGGAAGTTTCTTCCTGTTAAAAGGGAGTTTTTCTTTCCCACTGTCGTGTTTCCCGGTGCTTGCTGATAGGGGGTATAAATAAAATGAAACTGAACTGAATAGGTATAAAAAAAAGAAAGAGCCAGATTTAAGATTTTTAGAGTATGCATCTTGAAATATGTCCGACAAAGAAGTTGGAATAGAGGCTCGATTTTTCTTCCATGTTCTGTTCTGCAGAAATGACCACAATGGGTACAGTAACCTACTGTACCAATCACATTTTTACAATCTAGGCCTGTTTTTTTTTTTACTACATTTACATGTGTCTCTTCAGTGGATGAGAGAGGGATCTAAATATTTACAGATGACCTAAAGCTGCATCCTGTCCCGAGAGCCTATTCTGTATGGATGCAGCTTCAAAATCTGTCAACTGATCACTTTGTTTATCACAGATAAAGGTGATTTTATCACTTCATTTACAACAAAAAAATTCAAAGCAAGCATTCAAATTTTTAACATTGTATTTTAAGATGCCATCCAGTGAGTGTTTACATTTCAAAGTGGACATATAAAAATAGGATTACTAATTCAGTCCTTTGGCTTTCTTTATTTAACAGGTTCAGTAATACACTGTGATGATAAATGCAGGTGTAGAGCTGGTTTGGGTCTTTATTACTGAGTCTTACTGAGGACCCCTGAGAACCAAAGGTTCTCTCTTTTGCCACAAAAGGGGCATATTAGAGATGGATGGTCACTGTGACTGGTTACGCAGCTTCCCACTCAGATCTTGCAGCTCGGTGATGACTTGCTCCACAGCAGTAACGCCGTCCTGCAGCTCAGCATGGATCCTCCCTGTGGCCACGTCTGTGTGGATTTGCTGGAAGACGATTTACAATGGAAGAGTCAATTATAAAGTCATTAATGTTAACTTATACCACTGAGAAGAACGACTTAACAACCCAAACGCCTACGTCTATAAATCTTCACGTCTGACATTTGTCTTGATCGCCTGCTGGATGAGTTTGTTCAGGCAGAACAGATGATTTGAATGGTGTCAAACCTGGTAAAGATTTTGTGTCAGGCTGCATGCTGACAACATCTGCATGAGCATGTGCTGCCATCGTCACTTACTGAGTGAAGACCACGAGCTAAAGAGGTTCCAGACTTATTGTTATTTTGCAGTTTAAAAATAATCTTTATTTATCTTATACTAGGCCTTGATGCAACCATTGACTTCACCCTGTGTCTGATGAAAGTCATTTAGTCTGGCCCCCTTTAAGGTCTGCATTTCTTCAAGCCAACTTTTCTTCTGATTGGCTTCCCATGGTGAAGTGAGGAAGGAAGGTGTGGCTTTCTTGCTCATAGCCAAAGCTGTACACCTAGAATGACCATATAAGGAAGCCCATTCTTACTAACATCATGGAGAGCCAAGAACAGAAAGAAAATGAATCAGTGATCATAGCACTCCTAAACCTAAGCTTTTACTTATATGGATGGTATGAAAATTTACTTATCTTTTAATATCAGCGTCTAATATTGGTATACAATATACATTAAATGTCCGTAAACAAAGGGAAATGCAAAATAGGTGCAAACAAGGTTTAGTGTTTAATTTTTCAGGGCAGGTCAGAAGTACTTGACAAGCAGTAGGAACAACCCGAAAACATCACTGAAAGAGGTCCTATAGGAGCAATTGCTACAGTAAGAACACACACAGTAGGACAGGCTAAACTCAATCCTCCTCCTAGTTCCTGATCAGGAAAATTGTCTATAAAGTGAGGCAGATATCTGCTTCGTGCTAAGTGGGGGTCTCTTAATGTTACCTTGGCTTTGGTGGCCAGACTCCTGAGACTGAGGCGTGTAGAGGAGAGTATCTGAAGAGCTTCTGTTGGATTACTCTTCTTCACACTGCAACTGAGTGCCACTGTGATGCAGAGAAAGAAAGACTTAGAGAATGCAGGGAAAAGCTTCTGCATCTAAGCACAGAAGCAGCATTTAGAAAGTCAGAAATCAGATTTATTACCATAGTAGTTAATTCTTTGGGACAACCGTGCACAAGCGCAAATATCAAATATAGGAATCCTAAAGGTGTCTTCCAAAACCCTCAAAAGTGTTGCATTTCATTGCTTGTGTGAGCTGTATCACTGGAGTGTGTTTGGACCATTTGGGAACCCACAAGTATGCCCCCAACATGGAGGGGAGATTAAAGGGATTAGAAAGAGTTCAACCAAGACCTGTAGTCAAGTAACAGCAACACATTTTCTAAACTCACTAGGAAGTACTATTTTGCTATCTTTTCTCTAAGCCCTCTCCCTTTATTCTTCTGTCTTTAAACAAAAGCAAAATCTAATCCTACAGATGGTAACACTTGAGTTATTCTCCATTTCAGAATGATTGGGCATTTCTACTGTATGACAGTGTCCAGCTCATTTTTTGGCGAATATTTACCTCTATTTGAGTATTTCATAGAGTGTGTATGTAATCAACTCCCAACCTTTTAGTACTTTTGGGAATCCTAGCAGTGGGAATGAGAATCAGCACCACCAAATCTGAAGCCATGGTCCTCAGCTGGAAAACGGTGGATTCCCCACCCCGGGTCAGAGACGAATTCCTGCCCCAAGTGGAGCAATTTAAATATTTTGGGGTCTTGTTGACGAGTGACGGGAACAGACGAATTGGTGCTGCAGCTGCAGTGATGCGGATGTTGTACTGGTCCAGTTTGGGGAAGAGAGCGCTTAGTGGAAAAGCAAAGATCGCAATTTACTAGTCGATCTACATCCCTACCCTCACATATGCCCACGAGCCGTGACTGAAAGAACGTGATCGTGGATACAAGCGGTGGAAATGGGCTTTGTCCGAAGGGTGTCTGGCCTCTCCCTTAGTGATAGGGTGAGGAATTAGGGGCTCAGAGCAGAACCACTCTGCTTAGGTTGCTGCCCCTGCGACCTGGCCATGGATAGTGGACGAAGATAGATGGATGGAGTCCTAGATTCAAGTGTGGCTGATGTTTGTAGCTTTCCCAAAATGTTTTGTAATTTTTCTGTACTCAAACACTATTAAACAATGTGTACTTGGACTTAGGCTGTATAGCTTCTGCTTAAACATAAAAACGTCTGGTTGATAAAACTCTTGATCACCTCCCTGATTAAAGCTGCTGTTGTTCAGTGGTTCAGTTTGGACACTTTCATTTAACAGTAATTGTTCCACCCCTTTTCCATTAGTGGACACTATAAGAATTTATGCTAGACAATTTCAGGGGTTTTTCCTTGAAATTTAAATTTTTTATATCATTGATTTCTAGTAACAGCTTCTATATTTTTTTAAATTTCACACATTTTAAATCAGGTCAGGGGGGAGATACCAGCATGTCCAACTATGAGATTAGGTACCAATCCCAAAGAACAGGTAATGCATCGAACGCACTGAATGCTTCTCCACCTAAAAGAGAAGCTCATGACAAAGATCTGGTCCTCCATGCCCAACTGCCAATACTACATGAAGTAACAGGCCCCTTAGAACTCATACTACCATATCACCTCAATACAACACTTTACTCTCAGTTTACTTGTGAGAGCAAAAAACTATATTAATGTGGTTTTGATAGTTTTGTAACACTATCAGTTTTACGTGGGTGAAAATCACCTGACATTAGTGTTTTAGGGTTAACAGTAGAATGGGAGGTAGAGGATTCAAGTTTCTCTGTGGAACCAGTGCCCAGTTTGTATTTGGGAGACAAACTGGGCGCTTACATTTTTTTAAAGCTTATTGGCAAAAATAGATCAGGTGACCCTGAACGCTTACCCAATACATCACAAAAGCATTCTCAACACTTTACTTGTTTGTCGTTTTGTCATGTAAGGGAGGTGATCAAGAGTTTTATCAACCAGATGTTTTTGTGTTTAAGCAGAAGCTAAACAGCCTAACTCCAAATGTTGCATATTAAAGCCTCAAGTCTAACTATTTTTGAACAGGTTCTTCCATTCTTCTTTGCAGAACCTCTCGAGCTGCGTCAGGTTAGATGCAGAGCGTCATTGCACAGCCATTTTCAGATCGCTCCAGATATGATCACTTGGGTCGGGGCTCTGGCCGGGCCACTCAAGGAATGTTCAGAGTGGTCCTGAAGCCACTCCACTGTTATCTTGGCTGTGTGCTCTTGGTATATAAACCTTCGGCCAAGTCCGGCCTAGTGAGCACTCTGGAGCAGGTTATCATCAAGGCTCTCCGTACATGACTGCATTCATTTTTCCCTTGATCTCACATCCTCACAGCATGTGGATGTGTGCCAGCGATGGTATTGGCCAGATGATGAGCCCAATTTCCTTGAGAGAGGACACTTTGCATTTAGGCCAAAGAGTTCCCTCGTTGTGGCCAGGTGGGGCAGTGCCAGGAAGCCTAGCAGGGCAGCTGGGTCTGATCAGGCTCTCCCTATATCAGGCGGTCACTGAGTTGAAAAGCTGCACAGCACCCAAAAAACTAAAAACACTCTAAGTAAAAAGTCACCAATCCCGCAATATTGTGTACGTGAATTAAAACTGAATGTATTTCCATTTTGAAATAAGGGTGTAACCTGACAAAATGTGGAACAAGTGTTGTGGATACTTTCCAGATGCACTGCATATATAATTTACCTTTTTGGTATTTGGAATAATTCATTTGCTGTTTTTATCTTAGAGGATGTAAGGGTTCCTCTTTCAGATAATAAAACATTGTAAGTAAGTAAAATTTATTTATACAGCTCTTTTTAAAACAGGAAGTGATTTCAAAGTGCTTCACAAGGGAATAAAAGCATATCAAACGAAAAATAAAACACTATAAAGAGGGTATAATAGCATATCCACTAAAACAGTATACTACACATGAATATTACCTAACGGCCTGTCTAAACAGATGTGTTTTGAGTTGTTTTTTAAAAGTAGCTACAGAGTTGATGGTGCGTAGCGGAGGAGGTAAACTGTTCCATAATATTCGAGCCAATGTTTGAAAAGCGGGATCCCCCCTTCGTTTTCAAACGGGTCCATGGAATGGTTAGAAGACCACTATCAGTGGATCTAAGGATCTGGTTTGGAGAGTAGGGTTGGAGAAGCACAGTGATATAAGTGGGGGCCTCACCTTGTAGGGACATGAATGTAAAAGTGAGGATTTTAAACTGATATCTATACTCAACCGGAAGCCAGTGCAAGGATTTTAACACATATGGGAGAATTTTGGTTTGAACATTGGTTTGAAGAGAGCTTGCAGATGAGCAGATGGTACTGTGATCCTGGTAGAATCAGATGATCAGAAGTACCTCTGTAATGCTGCATCACAGACAGCATACAAAAAACCCCACAGACTATATGTAGCATGAGGCATTGATCGTTATTATTATTATATTGAATACAAATATTAACTAAACTAATGTAGACTTATGCACAAAAATCCAGTCTTATTCACTGACAATCAAATCTAACACACAAGTATTTAAAAGTATTTGAAGTATTTAAAAGTGAAGGGATTTGAATTGTGTTTTAAAGAACACAAACATCACACCCAGGAACATGGCTAACATTAGTTGAGGGAGGAAGGATAAACTGATGGCGAATGCAAACACATTTAATACCTCACAGCATTATTATTCTTTTTTTCAAAGTCACTTCTGATTGCCTCTCCAGTGTTTAACTCTATGAATCTGTCTTACTGTAATGAAAACATCAAAGGTTTGAGGAGATTATCATCTAAACTGTAATCAGAGATATCGCTTTTCCATCTCATCGCCATCCTTTCATCTTTCATTCCTCTGAGAAATGGCTATGAGGGCATACTGAGCTGGGTGGTGAGCTAACCTTCTCCCATGTGGACAGCTTGTTTGATCACCTCCTTGAAGAGAGCAGGTTCTTTCTCCCAACCGCCTCCCTGAACCTCACAGCGATGGGCCTTGGACAGGAACTGCAGTGCCTGGAAAAACAAAACAAAACACAGAAGCTGCAGTACCATTGTGGTAGTCAAATGCAGCCCCCACTTTTACCCTTGACTTGTTTTAAATTTCCAAACAAGGAGACTGTTGGAAACCAAAAGTAAAACAAGAGTGAATAATTGATGGTGATTCACTGAGGAGTGCTCAAGGAATAGAGGATTTATAAGAGACCTTCTGTTAGCCAAATATCCACTGGATCATTAGGCATCCAAACCTACAAACGGGTGTTTTCAAAGCCATCTATTGCCACTTTGCTGCTTGAATCGTGTATTTAGTTGAGCCACTTTGTGTGGCTCAACTAAATACACGATTCAAGCAGCAAAGTTAAACAACAGGGATTACACTACAGATTTGACTTGTGAGGCCATCATGGTAACATTTTTCCACCACATGCTTATGAGGTTTGTAAATGTTATTTTAATGTTCAAATGTATTTTATGCGGTATATTACATCAGTCAGTGGCATTCTGTTAGTACAAGGAACCTTGTATTATTTCATTTTGTAAAACAAAATAAATTTAAGTATAAATAAAAATTTAAAAAAAGCTCCACACCAGTCTGCATCTATCATTCATATTACTCTGATCTTGTGGCATGAATGTAAAGGACAATTGTTGCTGAAAGTTGCGCTTGTTTCATACTGATATATACTGTGGCAGTCTCCATTTATGGGTGTGTTCATCTCACTTTGTTAATGACTGGAACTGAACAAACTGAGAGACCAGTAGCTTTTTTCTAATGATTTGCACATACACGCCACACAATGCTCAAGCCTTTTAATTTAGCTCATTTTTTTGATTAATGTACATTTCAAAATCAAGATTTAGCCTGTTTCTGAGCTCAGCAAATTTACAATTCTTTAGTCAGGAAGGAGTGCAGAAAGCTGAAGATGTCTAAGCAGAGTGCTGAAAGGCACAAATGTAATTCAATACAATGTATTTACAGTGGGGCAAAAAAGTATTTAGTCAGCCACCGATTGTGCAAGTTCCCCCACTTAAAATGATGACAGAGGTCAGTAATTTGCACCAGAGGTACACTTCAACTGTGAGAGACAGAATGTGAAAAAAAAAATCCATGAATTCACATGGTAGGATTTGTAAAGAATTTATTCGTAAATCAGGGTGGAAAATAAGTATTTGGTCACCTCAAACAAGGAAAATCCCTGGCTCTCACAGACCTGTAACGTCTTCTGTAAGAAGCTTTTCTGTCCCCCACTCGTTACCTGTATGAATGGCACCTGTTTGACCTCATCATCTGTATAAAAGACACCTGTCCACAGCCTCAACCAGTCAGACTCCAAACTCCGCCATGGCCAAGACCAAAGAGCTTTCGAAGGACACCAGGAAAAGAATTGTAGACCTGCACCAGACTGGGAAGAGTGAATCTACAATAGGCAAGCAGCTTGGTGTGAAAAAATCAACTGTGGGAGCAATCATCAGAAAATGGAAGACATACAAGACCACTGATAATCTCCCTCGATCTGGGGCTCCACGCAAGATCTCATCCCGTGGGGTCAAAATGATCATGAGAACGGTGAGCAAAGATCCCAGAACCACACGGGGGGACCTGGTGAATGACCTGCAGAGAGCTGGGACCAAAGTAACAAAGGTCACCATCAGTAACACACTACAACGGCAGGGAATCAAATCCCGCAGTGCCAGACGTGTTCCGCTGCTGAAGCCAGTGCATGTCCAGGCCCGTCTGAAGTTTGCCAGAGAGCACATGGATGATACAGCAGAGGATTGGGAGAATGTCATGTGGTCAGATGAAACCAAAGTAGAACTTTTTGGTATAAACTCAACTCGTCGTGTTTGGAGGAAGAAGAATACTGAGTTGCATCCCAAGAACACCATACCTACTGTGAAGCATGGGGGTGGAAACATCATGCTATGGGGCTGTTTTTCTGCCAAGGGGACAGGACGACTGATCCGTGTTAAGGACAGAATGAATGGGGCCAAGTATCGTGAGATTTTGAGCCAAAACCTCCTTCCATCAGTGAGAACTTTGAAGATGAAACGAGGCTGGGTCTTCCAACATGACAATGATCCAAAACACACCGCCCGGGCAACAAAGGAGTGGCTCCGTAAGAAGCATTTGAAAGTCCTGGAGTGGCCTAGCCAGTCTCCAGACCTCAACCCCATAGAAAATCTGTGGCGGGAGTTGAAAGTCCGTGTTGCTCGGCGACAGCCCCAAAACATCACTGCTCTTGAGAAGATCTGCATGGAGGAATGGGCCAAAATACCAGCTACTGTGTGTGCAAACCTGGTAAAGACCTATAGTAAACGTTTGACCTCTGTTATTGCCAACAAAGGTTATGTTACAAAGTATTGAGTTGTATTTTTGTTATTGACCAAATACTTATTTTCCACCCTGATTTACGAATAAATTCTTTACAAATCCTACCATGTGAATTCATGGATTTTTTTTTCACATTCTGTCTCTCACAGTTGAAGTGTACCTCTGGTGCAAATTACTGACCTCTGTCATCATTTTAAGTGGGGGAACTTGCACAATCGGTGGCTGACTGGTTACGCCAATCGGAGGTCACTAAAATCAATATTGAATCGGTGTGTAACTTTGCCAAAACAATGTCGGACTCTGTAGTTTTCTCTGGTCCCCTCCCCAATCAGACCAGGAGTGACATGTTTAGCCGCATGTGCTCCTTAAATTGCTGGCTGTCTGAGTGGTGTCCCAGAAATGATGTGGGCTTCATAGATAATTGGCAAACCTTCTGGAGGAAACCTGGTCTTGTTAGGAGAGATGGCATCCATCCCACTTTGGATGGAGCAGCTCTCATTTCTAGAAATATCGACAAATTTATTAAACCCCTCAAAACATGACTATCCAGAGTTGGGACCAGGAAGCAGAGTTGCAGTCTTACACGCCTCTCTGCAGCTTCTCTCCTCCTGCTACCCCCCCAAAAACCCATCTCCATAGAGACTGTGTCTGCTTCCAAAAAGACAAAAAACAAACTAAAAACCAGCAACAAACAACTTAAACATTTACAAAGAAAGAACAATACAGTATCCACATCTGAACCAAAGAGTAAAACAGTGAAATGTGGATTATTAAATATTAGGTCTCTCTCCTCCAAGTCTCTGTTAGTACATGACTTAATAATTGATCAACAAATTGATTTACTCTGCCTTACAGAAACCTGGTTGCAGCAGGATGATTATGTTAGTTTAAATGAATCAACACCCCCGAGTCATTCTAACTACCAGAAATCTCGAAGCACAGGTCGAGGGGGCGGTTTGGCAGCAATTTTTCACACCAGTCTATTAATTAATGAAAGACCAAGACAGACTTTTAATTCATTTGAAAGCCTGATGCTTAACATTGTCCACCCCAGCTGTGAAACTCAGAAACCAGTCTTACTTGTTATCATCTATCGTCCACCTGGGCCTTACACAGAGTTTCTGTCTGATTTCTCAGACTTTATATCTAATTTAGTTCTGAGCTCAGATAAAATAATTATTGTGGGTGATTTTAACATCCATGTTGATGCTAAAAATGACAGCCTCAACATGACATTTAATCTGTTGTTAGACTCAATTGGTTTCTCTCAAAATGTAAAAGAACCCACCCACCACTTTAATCACACTCTAGATCTTGTTTTAACATATGGCATAGAAACTGAACATTTAACAGTGTTTCCTGAAAACCCTCTCCTGTCTGATCATTTCTTGATAACATTTACATTTACAATAATTGATTACGCAGCAGTGGAGAGTGGACTTTATCAAAGTAGATGTCTTTCTGAAAGCGCTGTAACTAAGTTTAAGAATATAATCCAGCCACTGTTATCATCGTCAATGCCCTGTACCAACACAGAGCAGAGCAGCTATCTGAACGCTACCCCAACAGAGGTCGATTATCTTGTTAATAATTTCACCTCCTCACTACGTACGACTCTGGATACTGTAGCTCCAGTGAAAACTAAGGTCTCTAATCAGAAGTACCTGACCCCGTGGTATAATTCTCAAACACGTACCCTAAAGCAGATGACTCGTAATCTGGAGAGGAAATGGCGTGTCACAAATTTAGAGGATCATCATTTAGCCTGGAGAAATAGTTTGTTGCTTTATAAGAAAGCCCTCCGCAAAGCCAGAACAGCTTACTACTCATCACTGATTGAAGAAAATAAGAACAACCCCAGGTTTCTCTTCAGCACTGTAGCCAGGCTGACAAAAAGTCAGAGCTCTTTTGAGCCAACCATCCCTTTAACGTTAACTAGTGATGACTTCATGAACTTCTTCACAAATAAAATTTTTATCATTAGAGAAAAAATTACCAAAAATCATCCCACAGATGTAATATTATCAACAGCTACTCTTAGTTCCATTGATGTTAAGTTAGACTCTTTTTCTCCAATCGATCTTTCTGAGTTAACTTCAATAATTACTTCCTCCAAACCATCAACGTGTCTTTTAGACCCCATTCCTACAAAACTGCTCAAAGAAGTCCTGCCATTGATTAATTCTTCGATCTTATATATGATCAACCTATCTCTAATAATCGGCTATGTACCACAGGCCTTCAAGGTGGCTGCAGGTAAACCTTTACTCAAAAAGCCATCTCTAGACCCAGCAGTCTTAGCTAATTATAGGCCAATCTCCAACCTTCCTTTCATATCAAAAATCCTTGAAAGAGTAGTTGTCAAACAGCTAACAGATCATCTGCAGAGGAATGGTTTATTTGAAGAGTTTCAGTCAGGTTTCAGAGTTCATCACAGCACAGAAACAGCATTAGTGAAGGTTACAAATGATCTTCTTATGGCCTCTGACAGTGGACTCATCTCTGTGCTTGTCCTTCTTGACCTTAGTGCAGCATTCGATACTGTTGACCATAATATCCTGTTAGAGCGATTAGAACATGCTGTAGGTATTACAGGTATTGCACTGCAGTGGTTTGTATCATATCTATCTAATAGACTCCAATTTGTGCATGTAAATGGAGAGTCCTCTTCACACACTGAGGTTAATTATGGAGTTCCACAGGGTTCAGTGCTAGGACCAATTCTGTTTACATTATACATGCTTCCCCTAGGCAGCATCATTAGAAGACATAGCATACATTTTCACTGCTATGCAGATGACACCCAGCTCTATCTGTCCATAAAGCCAGATAACACACACCAATTAGTTAAACTGCAGGAATGTCTTAAAGACATAAAAACTTGGATGGCCACTAACTTTCTGCTTCTTAACTCAGATAAAACTGAGGTCATTGTACTCGGCGCTGAAAAGCTTAGAAATATGGTATCTAACCAGATTCTTACTCTGGATGGCATTACCTTGGCCTCCAGTAACACTGTGAGGAACCTTGGAGTCATTTTTGACCAGGATATGTCCTTCAACGCACATATTAAACAAATATGTAAGACTGCGTTCTTCCATTTGCGCAACATCTCTAAATTTAGAAATATCCTGTCTCAGAGTGATGCTGAAAAACTAGTTCATGCATTTATTACTTCCAGGCTGGACTACTGCAATTCATTATTATCAGGATGTCCAAAAAACTCACTGAAAAGCCTTCAGTTAATCCAAAATGCTGCAGCAAGAGTACTGACAGGGACTAGAAAGAGAGAGCATATTTCTCCTGTTTTGGCTTCCCTTCATTGGCTTCCTGTTAAATCCAGAATTGAATTCAAAATCCTGCTCCTCACATACAAGGTCTTAAATAATCAGGCCCCATCTTATCTTAATGACCTTGTAGTACCATATCACCCTATTAGAGCACTTCGCTCCCACTCTGCAGGCCTACTTGTTGTTCCTAGAGTATTTAAAAGTAGAATGGGAGGGAGAGCCTTCAGTTTTCAGGCCCCTCTTCTGTGGAACCAGCTTCCAGTTTGGATTCGGGAGACAGACACTATCTCTACTTTTAAGATTAGGCTTAAAACTTTCCTTTTTGCTAAAGCATATAGTTAGGGCTGGACCAGGTGACCCTGAATCCTCCCTTAGTTATGCTGCAATAGATGTAGGCTGCCGGGGGATTCCCATGATGCATTGAGTTTTTCCTTTCCAGTCACCTTTCTCACTCACTATGTGTTAATAGACCTCTCTGTATTGAATCATATCTGTTATTAATCTCTGTCTCTCTTCCACAGCATGTCTTTTATCCTGTCTTCCTTCTCTCACCCCAACCGGTCGCAGCAGATGGCCGCCCCTCCCTGAGCCTGGTTCTGCCGGAGGTTTCTTCCTGTTAAAAGGGAGTTTTTCCTTCCCACTGTCGCCAAAGTGCTTGCTCATAGGGGGTCATATGATTGTTGGGCTTTTCTCTGTATCTATGAAGCGCCTTGAGGCGACATTTGTTGTGATTTGGCGCTATATAAATAAAATTGAAATTGAAATTGAAATTGAAATTGAAATTGAAACTGACTAAATACTTTTTTGCCCCACTGTATATTAGAGATGGACCGATCCGATATTACATATCGGTCCGATACTGACGTAAATTACTGGATCGGATATCGGAGAGAAATAAAAAATGTAATCCGATCCATTAAATATCAAAAAAGCACCTCACAAATCTTGCGACATGGCGTAACTCGGCTCATAACCGTAGCACGTCGGAGCAGTGTGGTCACGTGATAGAGCGGCTGTGTGTATTTGTAGCCTCGCTACCAATCCGGCATTTCATCTCCGAGGAAGTTTTCCCAGAGAGAAGTAAAGCAAGTGTGCAAGTCCATCTCTGAATGTTTGTAAAGTATTCCCACGTTAAGCTTAACAACAGATATATGGAGCGACTGCCTCTCTCTCTCTCTCTCTCTCTCCCGCTGCTACTTCAATCGTCAAACTGATCAATGATCAGCTGATCGGCTTTTCTGTCGCGAGTCCGTCTTTCTTGTTTGTTTATCGCCCACTTCGTGCCAGAAAGAGGAAACCAGCGGCTGAACAACAGCAGCACGTTTAAGCTTGATAATCTGTTGTTAGAATTTATTTAATATTACTTTCTACACCAGGATCTTTTTCTACGTAGCTGACGGCTGGTAACTGTGCAGGGGCAGATCTAGCAAGGTTTAGCCAGGGGGGGCGATAGGGCATGAACAGGCAAAAGGGGGCACAAAGACATACTTTTCTTTCTTATTCTCATTTAAAATGTGTTGCTTTTAATAAATAATTATCCGAATCTTACACCCAAAGTTTTAATCTGATGTAAAATATATAGAAGTCCATTACTGTATACAGTAACTGTTAAGTCTAATATACCCTAGTAAACTGTAGTACTTTTTCCTTTGGGAAGATACCATCTGTGCAGTCTGCAATTCTGTTGAAGAAAGATGTTGAATCTATTTAATTATTCTTGAAAAATAATTTATTTCTGTGCATTTTTTCCACACTGCATCAAATTAAAGTTGATTACGTCGATTAAGCATCATGAGGTGGAGGATGGGGGGTGGTTCCCTATTTTTTTATTTTTCTGATGGGAGTTTTAGAACCTACTAGTTAGGTTGCTTACTCTTTAAAATACCAGAATAGGGAGGATGGAGCAGGTTTAAGTTTATTAGATTGATCAGTTTTGCTGAACTATGAAATATTTTGGGTGCAGTGTATTTTTTGCATACAGGTATAACAGAATAGCTTTAGTGTTTTTTTGTTTTTTTTAAACTTGAATATGAACTTATACAAATGGCAGCAAGATATTAAAAAAACAGTTTTATTGATTTAAAAACACTATATCAGATTCATATCGGTATCGGCAGATATCCAAATTTATGATATCAGTATCGGACATAAAAAAGTGGTATCGTGCCATCTCTACTTTATACAGCACCAAATCACAACAACAGTTGCCTCAAGGTGTTTTATAATGTAAGCTACAGACAGTACATTAATAGAAAGAAAAACAAATGGTATGTTTTAATTTGATCTAATTTATCTAAGATAATGACAAATGTTTGTGTTGAGGATTATCTTTCTGTAAAAGTCACCGCACACCACTGATTTAAGTGCATTTAGTTTTTATTAATGTTTAGGTGCCTTTACTTTGGTTTTTTATATAAACAAGTGCCAGATGAAAATGAACTTGTATGTGAAGTTGTTTCCTGCGGATTTCTGCATTACCTGTTAGGAAACCAACCCTTTGGAATCACATGCTTTGAATGAAGAGCTGGTCTGACCCTTTGTATAGTTGTAAAGTGGAAACTGGCAGATCCAAGACTTGTTAGAATAAAAAAACAACAAAAACAAACAAACAAACAAAGACATGCGAGTGCATGTTACTGACCTTGTCGTCGTTTTCTGGGTTGGAGCTGTGGCCGTCACCATACAGCAGGGCATACTGTCGCCATATCTCAGCGTCACTGCTGTGGCGAGAACTGACCCGACCTAGGAGCTCCTTCAGTTTGGACTGGAGGGCTCCTGCCTGCTCACCTTGGCTGTCTGTCAAGTTCTCAACAACTGCTTTCACCAAGATCTGCAGAATCTGATGGGAAAAAACAAGTTTAAACATCATCATGGAAGATCTGATTTACTGATTTAAATGTGTTGCTGCAACCTTAATCACTGTTAATCCAACCAGCAACGTTGCTCAAGACCATTAAAACTCCAATGACTGAGAGGCTGGATGGAAAATAATGGGCTTATGGGAAATGCGGTTTTCAGTTTTTATTTTTAAACTGGAATTTGTGATGGTATTACAGAAGTCTTTAAATAAATAGAGTTACTAGTCTGCTCATGTCTTAATGGTAATTATGCCAGTTTGCCACAGTTAGTACAGTTATTAGTACAATAAATAAATAATACAGTCAAAAAATAAATAAATGAAAAACAAATAACACAAGGAAGAAAACTTCTGCATGTAATACTTAAGCTTACTATTGGAACACAGATGAGTAATCAGAGGCCAATTGCACCAATAGAGTTTTGGTCTGATCATAAACTAAGCCAATCATAACTTTTTAAGTCATTCTAAGTCTGTTGCAACATCTAGGTTTAAGCCGCCTTCTTGGTATGAGTGGGTGTAAATCTTATGGCTATCCAGGAGCCAAAGTCAAAATTAGTACCGACATTAGGCATCACATGTTGACTTTACAACAAGCAAACTTTTAGGTGGTAAGGACAAAAAGCCATCAGCTGGACATATACAAACATGAGGAGATTAAAGGTTTCAATAGCTGTCATGGTCAGGTCCCATCTTATCTTAAACACTTTTATAATACCGTATCAACCCATTAGAGCACTTTGCTCTGAGACTGCAGGCTTATTTATGAGTATATAAAAGGAGAATGTCCCTTTTCTGTGGAAGCAGTTTGGATTCAGGAGACAGACACCTTCTCTAGTTTTAAGATTACAGTAGGCCTAAAATGCTCCTTTTTTTAAATAGTTAAGGTTGGATGAGGTGACCCTGAATCCTCCATCAGTTACTTTGCAATAAACTTGGTGGTGGCTATCATGGAAGATATGATTTACTGATTTGTGTTGCCGCACCCGTTAATCACCGTTAATGTACCGGAACCACTTTGCATGTAGGGCCTTTACCTTACAATAATAAGAGCGTTGAGGTGAATGTTTGGGGCTTTCTAGATAAAAACTGACTTGAAATTGATTAAGCCTGGTTCTGTCGCAGATTTCTTGCTTTTAAAAGGGATTAAGATTCGTGTTGAAGTGTCAGGGTGTGAAATTAGGTGGAAAAGTACTCATTTCTGTGTTGAGAGAAAACAAGAATAACAGGCAAAAAGTTTCTAGGAAGTTCATTTCTATCCAAAAATGGAAAAGAAAATCTCCTCCCTGTGAACAGTAACTGTAAGGAAATGAATGCATGTGCAACTATAGCCCCCATTTAACCCCATGAAGCACATTCTGCTGTAGATTTCTTGCTGTTAAAAGAGAGTGTTTCCTTTCCAGCATCAAGTGCTTGCTTATAGGCATTTTGTCTAATTGTTGGGGTTTTCTCTGTATTATACAGGATCTTTACCATCCATCCATTCGCTTCCACTGATCTTTTTCAGGGTCGCGGGGAGCGCTGGGGCGTATCCCAGCTGTCATAGGGCGAAAGGCGGGGTACACCCTGGACAGGTCGCAGGGCTAACACACAGAGACAGACAACCATTCGCGCTCACATTCACACCTATGGGCAATTTAGAATAATCAATTAACCTATCCCCACAATATAAAGGGCCTTGAGGCAACGGTTGCTTTGGTTTGTTGCTGTATGAATAAAACTAAAATTAAAATCAACTGTCTGATATATCTCTCTGACCTTACTGAAGCGCCATCTCTGCACTGTAGTTAGTGTTGAACCACAACTCAGCCCCTGATTTTTTTAAGCTGACAAAATTGTATTCATTTTGAATTTTTATTTCTTTGTACAGTGTGACTCAGTGTGTTGTCCTGTCATGAGCCTGGCAGAGTCTAATGCATAACTTTATGCTAACCTTACCGGAACAAATGCATAGCATTTCCTTTATCCGTTTCCCTGTGATTGGCACTCGTAAGCTTCGTGAGCATCAGGTGTCAGATCATATTCTCAAAAATGTTCTGAAACCCAGCAGCAGAAACCCTGACTGGCATTATTCTCATCCATGGACATGTGGAGATTTTCCAAGTTTTCCACCTCAGTGGGCAACAGAGGAGTGAGTGCAGTGTCAGCATCAGTCTGAAGATATTTTGTCTTTCTGGTCATTCATTTGTCATTTCTGCCTCATTCCCCTGAGTCTTATCTACCATTTGCTTTCGTTATGATTGACTTTGAGTTCTAATAAATATGGCTCACTATCAAAATGTAATGACTTGTGGCTATAATAGAACCTAGGTCACAATAACTGGACCATGTTCTGGATTCGAACCCCGACCTGTTAATAGAATTTGACAGACCATTTCTCATATTGACAGTAACATTACTTTAATCTACACAGCCTTTGTCTTTACAGACACTGTGTGTCCTCAGGAAACACACAAACCAACCGTGTACATTATAATTCATCCCAGAGGAACCAGGGATCGAACCACCAACCTTCCGATCAGTAGACGACCTGGTCTAGCTCCTGAGCTACAGCCACCCCATATGAAAACAGAAAACTCCACAGTGGGACAAGGTGCAGAAGTAAGTCGTGGAAACAGACAAAGAGAAAAGAGGAGCTGATGCTCTGCTGATTCACTCATGAAATGTAATTAATAAGAAAGAAAAAAAGGAAAATATATTTTCATTATTTTTTAAATTAAGCACTTTATTAAAGGCACCTGTTAAAAAAGCTTTTATTTTTGAATAATAATTATTATTATTACTGGAGTACCCTCCAGGTCACTGTTAACATTAAATTAATAACAATTAATATTAATTAAATATTAATTAATTAATAGTAAACATTGTTGACATGCTGTTGAATTTTAACTTTTTTTGTTGTTTGTTTGACAGTCAGCAGCTAACTGTTCAGACACTGATACGAGTGGAAGGCTACTTCAAATATACATTGCACTGAATTATAAAAGCACCTTTGTCTGAGAAAATGTTCTCTAACTGGACCGCCTTACAAATTTCCTTGCATATCCACGTAGAGCGATCCACCATTACATTTAGCTGTGGTTTTTCTATAAAGTCAGCTTCAAAGATGGAAACAAGCCACATTTAACAGATGAAAATGCAGCATGGTTAGGCCAGCCAGCAAGCACCCCTTCACTCCCTGATAAAATACCTTCTCTGAACTCCATCTTATTTCGGGGTGATCGTGGCTCAAGAGCTGGCAATTCGTCTTGTGAATTGCCATCAGAAGGTTGGCGGTTCGAGCCCCGGCTCCAACAGTCTCAGTCGTTGTGTCCTTGGGCAAGACACTTCACCCGTTGCCTACTGGTGGGGGTCAGAGGGCCCGGTGGCGCCGGTGTCCGGCAGCCTTGCCTCTGTCAGTGCGCCCCAGCGTGGCTGTGGCTACAATGTAGCTGCCATCACGTGTGTGTGAATGTCTGGATGACTGAATGTGTAAAGCGCTTTGGGGTCCTTAGGGACTAAGTAAAGCGCTATACAAATACAGGCCATTTACCATTTATTTCTGCCATCTACCAGTTCCCCAACCCCCACCAGTTAGTGAACCATCTGCCAGGTTGCACTGCAGTCACAATTAAGATAAATCAACTGCAAGGCTATGGAGCAGAGACTGTAACATCATGTTAGACATCCTGCAAAACACCTCAGAGGTGTTTTGCAGGATGGACACATCCTCTACATCTGTTCAAACCCCAACACACAAAGTGTGATTTTAAGAGGCTAATCTGTAGTTCAGTCCGTTTGATGGGATTTTCCAGTGAATTCTTGTGAATGTGGCAGTGCAATTACATCTGTAAGTATTAGTTTTGTATTTTGGTATTTATCTCTCTGGTGAAAAGTGATATTTAAAGGAAAAAACTGAATGAATCGATTAAGATTCCTGTTGAAGTGTCAGGGTGTTAAATTAGGTGGAAAAATGTCTGTGAAGGTTCTCAGTCATCCAGGTCATCGTAGTCAAAGGAGCTTGCAAAGAAAAGCGTCTGGACTTCTTTAATTAAATTTAACCCCATGAGGCACAAAAGCTGAGCCATGTGACCACCAGCTCCTCTGTCAGTAGCCCTTTCCACATTCCATAGGACAGCAATCCTTGGTGGCCCCTCCCACCTTCTGAGCCTGCGATGAAAAACTAACACAAAAAGCACATAAAATGAAATAAGGCAAAAACGTTGCTTCTAAATTTGTTACTGTGATCTAATAAAATTAACATATTCTGTCACCACCAGTTATGCAAAGCAGCATTTTAAGGTGAATCGAAGTAAAAACAGACGGGTAAAAATAGAACAGCTATTTAAAGTACAGACTTTCAAGCTTTGACAGACTTTTCGGTGATGAACCCAGGGGACAGTACTGCATTTTACTAAAGTAGTCATATAAAAATATTTAATCATCTCATACACGCCAGCACACACTGGCCTGGCTGTTGCAAATCGGCATTCAACATTGCTAGTGCTGTTGAAGTGACCCAGTCCAAAGTCAGCGGCACCTTGATGATGATCTGCACGAGTTTGACATCTACATTATACAAAATACAGAAGACTGCAACATCATCCATTGGTTTCTGAACTTTACCCTTTAAAGCCTTATTTGTTTTTATTATTCAAATGCTTTTATTACATAAAAAGCACATTAAAGCCAGAAGTTGAAAATGCCACAAATGAAGAAGGATGGCTGTCAGAAGCTACTCTTAAGGAAGGGAAACAATCAGGACAGGCAGGTGTATGCCAGATTACACAGGAACTGGACTGAATATCAAAAGCACAGGTCATATGGAATAATGAATCCAAATTGGAAATTTTCAAATCACTGTAAATATGTACAGATGAGGTCAGTAGAGCATTATAAGAGTGAGTGTTAGATTGTATTGTTTATTGTCATTTATGCTTAGAAATATTTAACCATATATGCTTAGAGGTGTATAATCGATTGTGTAGTGATAGGATGTGTGAACCTTAATAGTCTGCAAAGGCTTTGTGTGTATTCCAGAGTGTTCTGGCATCCACACCCACACTCTGGGAGCACGGGAGAGGGCATACCTTCTCTTATTGTTTTATGGTAGGATAAACGTGTCTATATCTGTTTTAGGCTAAGTGCCTTTTGTTTAGATGAACTGCTGGACTTCCAAACCAGCAGGGTTAGGGAAGTCATTTATGGGGTCACACTCTGACCCCCCCCCACACACACACACACGTGCGCACAGGCAAGGTACTCTTTGTTTGTATGTAGACGTCATATGTTAATGAAGCTATGTATATTCATGTAACCTCAATAAAAGAGCAGTGTTACGGGGGAGCGGACGGGAGCAACTGGGGTCAAGCGAAGGAACGGCGCTTGTCCGGTTCTCTTCCGTGCACGAGAAACATGAAGAACTTTGCCTACTCGTGTCTTGTTTTGCTGTGTAATTATATTGTCTTCAACATTCCAGCGAATAGGTTTATGTTACAAACGTATCAGTGAGTGTGAGGAGCCATCTGTGAAACACAGTGGAGCTTCTGTCAAGGTTTGGTGCAGCGCTTCAGGCAGTGGTAATGGCGAGCTTGTCAAAATTGAACAAGTTCTATGTTCACTGAATTATAAACATAGAAAAGTACAGTGAGATTCTGATCCACCAGTACCATCTGTAATCCAGGTCAAACAGATTGACCTGAATTTAAAACAAAGTTGAACACACGTGTGGGCAGTCGGCCTTTGCAGAGCCTGAATCTCAACATTATTGGAGCAGTGTGGGGTTATCTTGACAGAGAACAGAACAAAAGGCAGGCAAGATTCAAGGAAGAGCTTTGGACCATCGCGCTAGAAGCCTGGAGTCTGAGTCAGACTGCAGCAGCTCGGGGACGGAATCCTAACACACAAAACAGTGGTTGCTATGACTACTTGCAATCTGTTACTTGATATTTTAAAAAAATACAATTACCAATTTTTCCTAGTTGCAAGGAGGTCGTAGTGTTGTTGTCACTCTAGTGTGACTGAGCTATCATTAGTCACAGCTGATATTACTAAACACTCCTTTTATAGCACTCCTTAAATGTGCAATTTCATGCTCTTTTCCGTGAAAGGGCTTTGGTGTTTGGTTGTCTGTAGGAGATTGTCGGCCATTACTAAACTGTTCAAGAAAACTGTGTTCTGAGAAGATATTTTAAAATGAGGAGGAGGCAAACAGAACTAAAGACTGAGTGAGCTGCTCTGAAGCTGCTGCTGACCTTTTCAACCTGTGTGCGTTTACATCTGCCAACCTTATCGATGAGGCTGACCAGGACACAACCTGCATAAATGACCATTTTGGTTGTTTGAAACAGAGAAGACAAAGAGGGACACGACAAAAGAGAGAAAAAGAAGATCATGTATTGTGGGATAAATGTGACTCTGTTTGCATATTTAATTCCGAGGCCCACAGGATCTCTGAGTCAGAGCTGTGATTTTTATCCATTCCCATTAGGCTGGAAGACGTCTTCTTCAAAGTTAATTGCTCAAAACTACGTGAGTAAAATGACTGCAGGGCTGAAGCAGACCATTAACAATGGAAATACTACCACTGGCTGTCTCGCTTTGTTTATTTAAAGCTGATGGTTAATTTCTTATTTAGAATGCATCAGTTGCTGTGGGATTAATGAGCTGTGACTACAAGAGGCTTTTCCTTCAGAGTTTCTAAATGACTCGGCGTGAGTGACCACAGTGATAAAGATTAACAGTTTCACCTGCTCGGTGTGTTGTGATTGGACAACAAATCACATTTCCCCTCTCACAAAGCTCTGAGACGTTGCACAGAGTAGAAGAGGTGGATAAAGCCAAAACGCTGAACTTGAGCCAAGTATTCCAGAATTTAGAGAAATGCATATCTTTTGTCTCAAAAGTTCTTCCTTTCAACACAGACAAAGCTTCATTTACAGAAAGTCAGTTAATTAGTGCAACTTATTAGGAGCACTGCAAGGTGAAAGAAATACAGAGAGCAAAGGGACCAATTCCTGCTTCACAGCTCTGCCTCATGTGTTCAAGTCAGACATTTTTATTTGTTATTTTTGACCATGGTGAGCTAAACCTAACAGATTTCAGGAGACACAGATTGCCCCTGAGAAGCTTTATCCAGCCAGGTATAGTTTATTGTTTGCCAAGCTGTGTCTCATTAGACACGCAGCCTAGAATAAATGTTTTCCCCATTCTACATGGAACAAAAGAAGAGACTAAGTGCAGTCACGTACCTGGATGTCCTTGTAGTTCTCCCTCAGGTCCATAAGACGGTGGTATGCCTTGATGGCTTCAGCAAAATCTCCAATGTCAGTGCTAACAACAATGAAGTTCTCCCAGATCTGCCAGTGTTCGTAATTACACTTAAGGGCTTCCTGCAGGGTTCGAAAAGCCTTATTTCTGCCAATGACAAAAAGGAGAGACAAGTTAGAAGAAGATCATTAAATGTGTTGAACAGAGGTCTAGGAAGTTCCACGCTTGGTTCATTTCAAAACTGCTTGAGCTTAACTGGCAGTAGAACTAACCAGGTATTAATTAAAAACTCGCCTGCTTTGCTTCGGTTTCAGGCCCAAACAGACAGAAGGCTGCTGTCAAGGGCTAAAAGTCTACATCTGTACCTGAAAAGCCCCCTCAGGCAGAAATTAAAAAAAAAAAAACACAGAGGAGAGACACGAACATGGGCTGGAATGAAGAACTTCACATATTTTTATTTGGAGTATTTTTATTGTTTGTTTGTTTATCTGTACATTATTTGTTTCCATCCATCCATTCGCTTCCGCTTATCCTTTTCAGGGTCGCGGGGGACGCTGGAGCCTATCCCAGCTGTCATAGGGCGAGGGGCGAGGTACACCCTGGACAGGTCGCCAGTCTGTTGCAGGGCCAACACACAGGGACAGACAACCATTCACACTCACATTCACTCGCACATTCACACCTAGTGGCAATTTGGATTATCCAATTAACCTATCCCCACAAGTTGCATGTGTTTGGACGGTGGGAGGAAGCCGGAGTACCCGGAGGGAACCCACGCAAACACGGGGAGAACATGCAAACTCCACACAGAAAGACCTGATGGTGGAATTGAACTCAGGACCTTCTTGCTGTGCGGCAACAGTGCTAACCACCGTGCCGCCTGTCATTATTTGTTTCAGATAGCAAAAAATAAATACATAATTAAATATCTGAACACTGTCTGGATGGTTACAAAGTTCTGATGCTTGTAACGACTGCTGTGAAGACTGTCTCAGCAGGCAGGCAGAGATGACTAAACTGGGACAGGCGAGATGCTATTTTACAGCAAAGCTTAAGAATGCACTTGATTTACTTCTGAATGGCTAAATGACAGCATGGGACACCCTGAATGACTGTGACTTCACTCATCAGTGATGGCAAGTTTGTCGTACAGTTCAATTCAGAATTACTTTGGTCTAAATTCCTTTTATAGACATTAGGGAAGAAAGACAATGGTTGAGTATTAATAAATTCCACTAAGCTGTTTCCCCCCACAAAGACTTAACAAAAAAAAAAGAAGAAGCTCACAGTTCGCACGCAGTGGGAGAATTAGAAAGAAACAGTTGTACTTATCAACAGAAAAATTCAGGATATCTTCAACAACTCAACGGCCTCCTCCTGTCATCAAAGAGAACGGGGCTGTAAAACTTTCACAAAGCGTCCTCCACAGTAAGCAGACACTGACACCAGCTGAGGTCAACAGCAGCCTGACTGTCTACACTAACTACAGATGAACAACAGCCTCCGTTTTAAAGCAGTTACTGCTGATACCAAAAACAGTTAACTTCTGCTCTGTTTCATGAAACTCTCAGTATATTGAGGAGCAATAATTAGGGTTTCCCCCTAAAACCTCAGCATGATGACTACGTGAAGAGCTTTAGGACAGAGCAAGTTTTGGCGATACAAACCTTTTCACAGATTTTATGCAATATGCAGTAAATTCAGTACAACTGATTCATTTAAATACTCTTTTCCTGACAGGGAAACTCTTTATGCCACAAGGCTGCAAAAACACTCTTGTCCCAAACTATCAGCCACAGAAATGACCCTCTTTAATACATCCAGTAGCTTTTTAATGTCAAGAGAAGGCTTTGCACTGCTGTCCAGTGTGTTCTTTTGTTGTGTCGCTCATAACATCTGCAGATGGCCGCCCCTCCCTGACCTGCCAGAGGTTTCTTCCTGTTGAAAGGGATTTTTTCCTTACCACTGTTGCCAGGTGCTTGCTCAAAGAGGTTTGTCTAACTGTTGGGGTTTTCTCTGTATTATATAGCAGCGGTCCCCAACCCTCGGGCCACGGACTGGTACCGGTCTGTGAGTCGTTTAGTACCGGGCTGCGAGAGGTGAGGCTCGGGTGTGAAATTTATGTTTTTTGGGGTTTTTATAGTTTTTTATCCTTATTTTATATCGTTTTTATCGTTAACTTGGTTTCTCCTGGGTATTTTCACGTGTGTTATGAATAAATTTTCTTGTTTTTTGGTACTGGTACTGGTTTTATTTTGTTGTATTTATCCGCGACACCTTAAAGGCCGGTCTGTGAAAATATTGTCGGACATAAACCGGTCCGTGGCACAAAAAAGGTTGGGGACCACTGTTATATAGGGTCTCTACCTTACAGGGTCTTGAGGCAACGGTTGCTTTGGTTTGTTGCTGTATAAATAAAACTAAAATTAAAATGAACTACTGTCTGAAATATCTCTCTGAACTTACTGAAGCGCCATCTCTGCACTTTCAGTTTGTGTTGCACCACAACTCAGCATCTAATCTGTACTGTTTGACCACTAATTAACCTTAAATTCAAGCCCAATGACATGCATGTGCATTCATGTTACCATGCTTAAGTTGGGAAGGTTCAAGTCTTAACATTAAACTTTCCAGTTAAATCGCTGATTTTTTTAAGCTGACAAAATTGTATTCATTTTGAATTTTTATTTCTTTGTACAGTGTGACTCAGTGTGTTGTCCTGTCATGAGCCTGGCAGAGTCTAATACATAACTTTATGCTAACCTTACCGGAACAAATGCATAGCATTTCCTTTATCCGTTTCCCTGTGATTGGCACTCGTAAGCTTCGTGAGCATCAGGTGTCAGATCATATTCTCAAAAATGTTCTGAAACCCAGCAGCAGAAACCCTGACTGGCATTATTCTCATCCATGGACATGTGGAGGTTTTCCAAGTTTTCCACCTCAGTGGGCAACAGAGGAGTGAGTGCAGTGTCAGCATCAGTCTGAAGATATTTTGTCTTTCTGGTCATTCATTTGTCATTTCTGCCTCATTCCCCTGAGTCTTATCTACCATTTGCTTTCGTTATGATTGACTTTGAGTTCTAATAAATATGGCTCACTATCAAAATGTAATGACTTGTGGCTATAATAGAACCTAGGTCACAATAACTGGACCATGTTCTGGATTTGAACCCCGACCTGTTAATAGAATTTGACAGACCATTTCTCATATTGACAGTAACATTACTTTAATCTACACAGCCTCTGCCTTTTGCCTTTACAAAGGCTACTAATTCCTATAGGTGTTCCAACTTTTCTGGATTACTTACAGCCCCCTCTGTCTGCATAAAAGCTGTGTTGGAACACACTGTGGTGCCATAGCCTCGTGAGCATCAGTTGAACAGTATTGACTACAGAAAGTAGTGTGTTGCTACAAAAATGTTAACAATGGAAGAGAGACAGACCATCATGACACTTAAAAATGTAGTCCGTTCCTACAGAGAAATCACAAATAAAGTCAAGATGTCAGTGAGCACAGTTTCCTTCACCATCAAAAGGGACTCAGAAACTCTGACAGGAAGAGGTCTGGCAGACACAAAGCCACAAATGAATCTGAGGACACGTTTCTGAGAGTTCACAGGACAATGGCTTCAAGTACAGCTTGAAAGACTACTGAAAGACTATTTTGAAAGACCACTGGAGCGTTTTCCAGTCTGCTAGGTGTGGATGGTTTCAAACACTTTGCTGCTTGCGGCAGAAATCCTATTGGACAAAACTCAACCCCTTCTATTACCTGGCACACCAACAACAACAAGTTTCCAATATGCACTACACTCATACTCACTTCATTTGGAGGCGAATGTAAGCTGTAGAAAGGTTGTTCCATGCTTCTGCATTCTGGATAAATGTGGGGTAGGGGGAGACACAGGTCAGTGAGGGAAAGAAGACAGTGAGGAAAAGGAAGTAAAGAATAACAAACAAATCCTACAAAACACAATTTTCAGGTTTATGCACATAAAGAAAAGCTGGAGTGACTATTAAACCCTCACCAAATGAAATGGTGTGTTAAAATGAGAGACGTCTATATATTTGCTGTGCACTAACTGTGTGCTATGAACATAAATTTATTGAAACGTTCACTTTGGGAGAACCAAGCAGAAACAACCTCCGAGACTGAAAAATAATCACAACTGCCACAAACTGCGTTATCTCAGTTAGCACTTCAGGCTGGCTTGAAAGTTGATCCATAGAGACTCCCACAAACTTCACTTCATTAAAAAGCATGTTTACAGCCTGTTTAAAACAGTTTTTCCAGTGGTCTACAGAAAGTTTCCCCTTCATAACAGTTGTCTGCAGGGTGCCCTTTTTCCATTACGCAAGGCGTAAAGTGAGGCATGTAGTTGCTTTGACATCTATACACATGCAACAGTAGTTGATAGTTGTCTACTAGCTTCACATCTACTTGTTCTACTCACTGTACTTGACATCTCCATGTCTGTCACTATAATAATGTTATGTAATATGTAATTTAATATGGCCCTCTGCTTGGTACAACCATCCAAGAAGTGAAATTTGAGTATTTTATTAGTCTGTCAGTCCTGCAAGCTATCCAGCATTAGGACAAAACACTAAGGCTGCTGAGGTTTCAAAATGTGGAGCTCAAAACAAACATGCCAACCTGTGGTGTCGCCCACACCAACACAACCACTATGAACCACCTGCCAGATTTGCCTCCCTGTGACTTTGTCCAGTTCCCAAAAGTGAAAATCAAGTTAAAAGATGTAGTTGTAGTTGATGCTTTGGACATTACTGAAATAAACTGCATGATTTATTTGTGTTAAAAAAAATCTTCATGCACTAGCAGCCTCAAGCAAACCCACATTACTTGGCCTTTAAAACTAAGGATGGACTTGGAGAAAATACATTATGTCAAAGAGTGTCCCTAAAAAGAAAGACTTTGTGTGTAGGTACTCACGTCTGGCTCCAGTCCCACACACCTCTGGAAAGCCTTAGCAGCTCCCTCATAGCCCTCCAGGGCAAAGTAGGCACAACCAAGAGAAAACCACACACCGAGCTGTGCAGACACACACACACACACACACACACACACACACACACACACACACACACACACACACACACACACACACACACACACACACACACACACACACACACACACACACACACACACACACACACACAAAAGGTTTGTATTGAAGTGTTAAATTAAGGCACAGATATTTCCCTGAAATGACCTCAAAAAGTGTTTGTTAACAAAGCAAAGAAAGATTAAAATCCTGACCAGGCTGAGAATCTATCCCAGCTGCTCTGTTAATATGTACTTATGCATAGAGGTGTTTTAATTAAATATCAGTGATCCCACTTACACTGATTACACTGATGGATTTAATTGTCTTGTATCTTGTACCCGATGTCTAAAAATCTGAACATGTAACTACATTTTGAACAAATTAAATTCATGACTAAATCTGGTTGCTGTGCCTGTGCCTCGTGCCATGCTTGCTCTAACTAGGTAACGCATGGCTGTATAATGGTAACCTTGTACATGTCTATTATCCAGCTCAAAGGTTTCAGGCAGTGTTTCCCCACCAGCTGGATCACTAGGTTGTAGTGTTCTTTGACATCCTTTAGGTGCTTTCACAAAGAAGATCTTGTGCTAGCAGTTAGACATACTTTACTGAGTTGGACTGCAACTGGTAACAAAACATCTGTTATGTCACCAGTTGCATTGCACTCTAACAGCCTCCTCAACAGGAATACAGTCACAGGTCTGACCCATTCTTACACATGTAATAGTGATCACTGACACACTCAACTTTTAGTACAGTTGAGAAAATAATTCATTCTCGTGCACTGCTGAACATGAAAAAAAAGTAAATTATTATTAAACTTTCTAGACAAATGTGAGAGAATGATGATTTGCTTGTACCTGCATGCTGTTGATTTTGAGTGACTGCTCAAAGCAGTTGACGCACTGCTGGAACTCCTTGTGGCGGAGGTGTAGCAGAGCTTTGGAGCGCATAGCTCTGGCGCTGCGCTGACCTGACAGCTCCCATGCACGGTCGTAATACTGATGCTCCCTCAAGATGTCTCCTAGTAGACAGTACAGACTAGGTGTCTCCTTCTTCTCCAGCTCCCTGCGCACAATCTCCTCGGCCTGAGCACAAATAGAGAAGAACAAAGGTGAGTTCAGATGAGACATGTGAAACTGCATTCAGCTTCCATGTTTGTTGGATTTTAGGTGGATTTCATTTCCAAACATAGCAACATGAACACTAATATCTACCTGTGTAAGATGTTAGGACATATATATACCTCAGCGTCGACCTTTTTGAATGCCGCTAACTTAATCTATAATTTAATACAATGTTAGAAACAGTGCATTTTTCTTTTCAATACAGGTACTTGCTTACATAAGTTAACTAATCAGGTCAACCATTAATAGCTTAATTTAATGTCAGGATGGCCAGCCTAAAACAAAGATGAACTTTTGTGATATATCATATTAATCATGTATGTAACAGCAAAATATGTTCTACCTTATAAAACCCTTGTCGTGATTTCTTGGAGCACCAAAAAGCAAAACAAATATTTGGCATTTTATATGAGGACAGGTCAGAGGCAGCTGACACACATCTCACCAGCTCAGACTAGGCTTGTGAGTGTTTTACATGTAGTCCATAAGCATGTCTTAAATACATGTGAATGATCCCCAAGAGTCGCCCTAGATAGTGTCTTTATTTGTTTTTGGGGCATTTTTACACTGTCCGTTTTAGTTGACATCCTACCGGAATAGCACCTCTTGCTACTTCCTGCCTGCCTTTGCTACCTTTTAAGCCAACACAGTCTGTTAGTTGGCAGTAATGTTGTATTTTACTATTGTGTGTTTGGCACTAGCCGCCGTGAGTTGCTTGTAATAGTTTGTACAAGTGAGTTCACCTAAAGATGTGCTTTATCAGACATTAGCCTAGACGCTAATTAGCCATTAGCTTATTTCGTTGTGCTTCAATTTATATGGTAAGGAAGTATAGCCTATGATGCTTAAAGGTCACAGCATTTTCTAATTGTAAAAGAATGTTTACGCATATCAGATCACACATGATATTTTGTGTCTTATTTACAGTTTTACAATTTATTCTTTCATCAAAATCCATGCTATGTATCCAACTGGACATAAACGACCACAAAAGAACAACGGTGTGACGATTGTTATCTACCTGCCTAGTTAAGTGCAGAGGAAGAATAATAACCAAGTGACATAAAACTGCAACACTTAGTAAAACTTAATGATAATCAGATTGATTATATTTCTTTACGCTGCAAATTTAACACCTACCATAAATTTATGGCAAATTTCAGATATTCTGAGGACCTTTTGAAAAATTGTCGTTTCACACTTTCTAAGACTTTTCAATGACTTGTAAGAGCTCTATTAAAAGATCTCCTCTTCACCTCTCCTCAGGAGATATGAATACCTTATCCTACCCATCTACTCATAGGCAGGACATAGTTTAACACTACGAGAAGCAAAAAAACCCCAAACCAAAACAAAAGAAAGTATCAAAACACAGGCTGAGATCTAGGAATGAAGTCTGACAGAAAAACAAAATTAACATAGGGATTATGTTACAAGTATAGTAGCTGTCAAATTACCTGTGGACATTTGCACTCGGTGCACTTTGTCTTGCCACTACATGTTTTGGATTGCAGCTCACGCACTTGTGATGGTGGAATAATGAGATTGTTTTCTCTTTCCAAATCCCTCTGTCTTGATTTAGGTTGTGAAGAGTGCCAACCTAACCACTGCTAGCGAGCCGAGGGCCTCTGAGGTTTGACAGAGCCTTAGGTTCACTGCATTCCTTTGCTGTCACGGGGCTGATGCTGGGCCAACAGCCCAGCCCGATTAGGAACGAGAAACCCCATCATACTTATCTAAACTACACAACGCTGAGCAGGTTGTACCCCATGCAACATTCCCTAATTAAAGATAATACGGTAACACAGACACACACACCTATTAAGACCATTACTTTGAATTTTAATCTAAACTATAACTCAAACATGGAAAACAAATTCATCTGATCTGTCTGAAGTTAAATGTCGCTCCCAGACTCGAGCGGGTGCGTCTCAGATTAATTTAGTATTTGCATATTACATATTAATGCGTGAGGCTGATAATGACTGTAGTCATACTGTTTTCTGAGAAAATTCAACAGTGCATAAAACATGAGGATAACTTGAGGTCATTTTAGTTTTAAGGTTGAACAAATTTATTCCGAAAAGTACCCCCAGAAGTGCAGATCAATCACGTGGACTTGAAGGATGGTGGCTGAGCAAGGAAGACAGCTGGACACTGTGAAATGCAGTATACCAAGGGTAATTGCTATTCCTGTGCTAACTGCTTTTCTATGAAAACAAATGTTGTTAAAAAGACTGGGACCTACTGGGATCTATGGAGGAGAGAAGTCCAGATTGTGAAACATCAGTACCAAGACATCCAGACTGAAGTCTCAGTTATACAAACAAGAAACTATCAGAGCCTCGTGCCGTCAACAAACAAGCTGTGTGCCAAAAAATACAGGGTGAATATGTGACGCAGTACGCCACAACATCGCCATTTTACCTTTTTTTGGTTTCCTGCAATTTCAAAACTTCTAGGTGCAAATATATTTACATTTTTTGAAAAAATGTATCAATCATCTTTATTCTGTATCAAGATGTTAAATTGTCCTTTTCCCCCAATGGTTGTAGTTTAGAAACAATGCAAACTCCATTAAAATTACAAAAAAATGGCAGTTGATGACAGTCCAGACAGTTTTATCACCACAAGCTAATGATGGGAAAGTCGGCAGCATCTGTAAGGGGGCAGATTTTACTGGCTGACTGTGGCTGCACTGAGTGGGGGTTTCCCGTCACAGCCAAGAGTTTGCTGGTTAAAGATTTCAGGCAAAGTAGACAGTTGTTTGTTTGCAGTTTATATATGAGAAACTTTTCAATAAGCTACATTTTTAGATTTTTTTAATATAGATCTTTTGAACCTGTTTTTGCTGTTGGTGTTTTTAAAGTAATTGAATGGAAATATATCATAAATAAATTGTCAATTCTTGACATCTGTGCTTCATTTCTGATGACTGGATTTCTACTTTTTTATTAGTTGGCATAATTAGCAGGTATCTCCCTGCAGACCGCAGTCATTAGTTAAGAGCATAGCACTTCACCCTCTTTTCCAAATATGGTCATTTTAGGCTCAGAAAACAACATGCCAGTGGCTGAAATACTGTTTTATCTGTTAATATTTAGGGAAAATGGGGAGTTTAGAAACTAATGGGATGGTTTCCTCATGCTTGCTAGTAAGAAAAAAAAAAAAAACAAAGAACAAAAAAAGTGACATTTTAACAGCAATGAAGATGTAACGTAACCACTAAACATCATCCAAGTGTTCAGCCTGCGACTTCTACTGCAGCTGGGCAAATGCAATGCAAACATTTAGCTGTGAGCCATGCTGAACACAGCAGTCTCTTTCATTATTTATGTCCGACATTACATTACGTCATGAAACAATGTCATTATGACAGAGCAAAAAGGGAGTGCAGGGGATAACGGAGAAGCAGTGTTGGACAGAATCCCAACCACTCCAGACAAATGGATCGGCCTTGTTATTTTGGATCTCAGTGAGTACATAACACGGACTATTGGCTGGAATTACCACAGCACATGGTTTAAGACTAGAGAAGGGCACTGCACTTTTTATTAGCAAAAAGCAACCTGGCTAATCAAATCAGACACAATAGACCCTGTAACTGACAAACAAAGAGCTGACAGGCTGTTCGAGTCCTGCTGAGAGCTCTTCACAAACAGATAAGTTAAATGTTCAGGTCAGTGCTCAACATCCACACACAATATTTATGCACATCTGCATTTCATAACTGAGTTGGATTTGAGTACTGGGTATGTTAAACACAAAATCGGCGCAATCTAGTGTTTGATCCGTTACCTAGACCC